>NW_027156305.1:0-198 GCF_002600585.1 Cystoisospora suis | reverse complement strand
TGTTCTCCCACCTACTGAGCTCTTCATATTTCCTATGGACCTCCTATCGCAACATCGAGGGAAGTCGCAGGCCAGAGTTCATGCTGCTTGACTACGCGACCATTTGCTGAGCGTCGGCAATGTTTTATAGCGACCACAGCTCCTTCTGTCTTATCAATGACGTCCATCCTACCTGTACAGAGAGATAACTAAGGGGTG
>NW_027156304.1:0-231 GCF_002600585.1 Cystoisospora suis | reverse complement strand
ATACCACCACCACCCGTATTCGTCTCAGAGGAGAAGGCACGGGCCCGACTAAGCAGAGAATCAAGCCCACCTTTGACAGCCAGCATGATGGCGGGGGCCACGCCGGCCAAGACGTACTTCCTGAGCGAGGAAGAGAGCCATGAGGACCTGGACTGGCTGTCCAAGGTCATGAGTAAGCCACGACATTTCAAGGGGACACGTCCGGCATCGTGGATCGGACAGATGGAGCTT
>NW_027156303.1:656-849 GCF_002600585.1 Cystoisospora suis | reverse complement strand
CTCCTTGTTTCCCGTGGGAAGTAATAAATATCGACTTAATCCTGGGCTTACCTAAGGGAAGAAATGGGTATGATTCCATCGTGACTTTCGTGTGTCAACTAACAAAAATGGCGCATTTCATTCCCGTTTCACAAAATATAGGAGCAGAAGGATTAGGTCATGTGTTAGTAAGAGAAGTCGTCCGTTTGCATGG
>NW_027156303.1:0-120 GCF_002600585.1 Cystoisospora suis | reverse complement strand
AGTTGCCTCCTTCTATGCTCATGTACCCTGTTTTCCATGTGTCTTTGCTAAAACCTTGGTTGGGCGGTTTGTCCGAACTTAGAAAAACCACCAGCTCTCAATTAGCCTTACCAGGCAATG
>NW_027156302.1:32553-32946 GCF_002600585.1 Cystoisospora suis | reverse complement strand
AGGGGGGGAAGGACCAAGGTATGCCGTGACGGCATCACGCAGGAAAGCCAGGGAGGTTGCAGCCAAGAGCATCAGCGTCTCGCGAAGGAGATGGGTGGTGTCCTGGAACAGAGAGCTATACAGTTCGTTTTTTTTGTCGTGAGCACGGAATGTCAGCAACTGCCGACATAATCGCGTACACGCTCTTCTAACCGTCTACGCTCCGTGCAGCTGTGGTGGAGGGTTGTCCGGCGCTCTCTAGATAGGTTGCCCGAGTACCGGGTTATCCAGTGAGATTCCTGACACCACCGTAGGTAAAGTGCGCTGCCTGATGTTAGACCGAGTCACCTCCGGCAGCGGCGATAGGCAACTCTCTCGAGTTCCAAGTGGGTCGCACAGGCGGAGGCGCATCTG
>NW_027156302.1:16307-32492 GCF_002600585.1 Cystoisospora suis | reverse complement strand
GTACAACACGGACACCGGGTGTACTTCCAGCTGTTCACCCGCCACGAAACACAATACCCTAACGCGACGCGGTGGAGAGAGGGTTCTGGTAACAAGGGATCTCTTCTGAGTATCTAGCTAGCCACGTAGCATCACAGCTCGTTTCGTGCATGCGGACGACTCTCTGGAATACATTCCGGCTGTCTTTTTATCGTGTACGTTTCTCCCTGTAGAGAGAAGATTGCAGCAACAGAACAGCAAAGGTGAAGTCCCCGCCCTACCTGGCGGTCGGGCCCCAGGCGCCCCAGCGGCGTCGTCAGCGAACTCACCCCCTGTCTGTGCACCGATGCGAAGCAGATCTCAAGGTGGGGCTCGTCGGACTTCTCTGACTGGCCAAGGAACTCCACAAAGGTGTATTCACCTGGTCATGGAACTCTGCACGGGCAAGGAGCTCTATGATCGACTAGCACGAAAGAAGAGGTATAGCGAAACCCATGCGGCCAGGGTGACGCGCCAGATGCTGTCGGCTATCAACTATTGCCATCAGCGGCATATATGCCATAGAGATCTGAAGTAAGCTTTCAGCTCATTCATCCCGAAGTCTTTCCATTGACGTTCTATACTGTGAACAAAATAAGCGCAGGCGGACCGAAGTGAGGCGAAGCTCTACAGTGGCGGATGTCGTAGTTCAGTTTACCGCCAAAGCTCCGTGTATCTGGAGTCTTGCAACATCAGACCTGGTGTTTATGAAAAGGCCTGATGCATGTGTAGCTGGGATATGCGAAAGGCTCTCTCTGCTGCGGACGGCAGAGAGAGCCTTAGCCCGCCTGCCGAACCAAATCTGTCTGTTTAACGACCGTCTTGTTCTCTCTAATACGTGAGTTGCGAGGTGCTTGCACTGCCGTTTGTGGGAGATATCGGAGAAAGAGAGCCAGGGACGCGCAGTGTCGTTCTCCTTTGACGATTGCCTTGTTTCGAGACACGGACGTACATTTTCTTCGGTCTCCTTGTTCCTCATATCTCTAGGAGGAAGGAGATTTGACGGGCAAAGACCGTAGAATCACCGCCTCTGTGGTTCAAGGCATGCGGGGGGGTGAGGGAACCGAGGAGTGCTGCGTTGTGAGGAGCAGCTCCTTAGTTACTGGCTGCTCCCGAGCCCCCGTTGTAGCGGGGACATCATAGCGTATAGAATTAAGCAAGTGAAGGCCTGTCCGTATGTCCCCGCGGCGATGAGCGCCGTACACGAACTTTGACAGGGAGTATCTGCTAACTTTTATACAAGACGTCGTTGTTGTACGCATGCATTGTCTTTCTGCGGATGGAACAAGACCAGCGAAAGCCTATGCATGAAGGGCTGTTAGAGTCGCGCACCTGCTACAACCTAGGTGCTCTTCTTGGCTTCGCGACAGGGCACGACAACTTATGTCAACAGCGCGGTAAAGGGCGGTTCAGGGCACACAGCAGCCACGCGCAAAGACGCTCTACTTTCGTTCTTCAGCCCGGAGAGTGATGCTGTACTTCTCCAGGACGAGATCCTTCTTTATTCGGCTCTTCGCGTGTCCATCTGTTCGTTTGTCGCCTGATCTCCAAGCCTGCCTCAGACGTCTGTAGCGCGTGAAAGTGTGTTCTTACGTATTCTCCCATGAGCATAGAGGAAAGACAAGGCTTCAGTCAACTTGCCGTTGTGATATCTTGCGACTGAGAGGGGTGTGGAGGCAGGTGGTAGTTGACCGATAAAAAGAAGCTCCAAGCCAAAAGGGGAGTAATGGACGATGATGAGGGTGTGTGTTAAGACGTCCGAAGTGCGTTTTCAAATATACACGCTAGTACCTGCTCGCACAGCGGAACGTGAGTGACAACCAACCGTAGATATACGGAGAGGCGAATGGCCCCCATTCTATTCGGGGGCGGTCCCTCGATCCATCCTTTTTTGCAGGAGAGCGTACTGTGGTCTTCTCGTCAAAAAAGTGATAAGAATTTCACAGGGGGGAGACTGAGCTCAAACTGTGACATGTCTGCTTTCTATGTGCGTCTCGTCGTCTAGGTTGGAGAACTGGGTCTATCGCGACAGCAGTGACGACGCTCCTCTGAAACTCGTAAGTCTTTTCTTGTGTTTTGTCTCGGCAGCGCCCCCACCTCTTCTAGCCCCCGGGCCGAAGCTAGAGGATATAGTACAAGCGCTGTGCCTGTTGGATGCCCAGAAAGATAAGATAGATGTTGATCTAATGCACTATCGCTTGAAGATGGTATGCTTTTGTCTGCGAGGGACCCCTGCTTTCGTCTTGAGGCTGGCGCTTACTGTTCAACGAGGGGCGTAGCGCCCAGGTCTGTTCTGGAAATAGCCTATTGATGGATAGGGTTGAAGACGAGAGCTCGCATCTTTCGACAATTGTGGTGGAGAAAAGACGTGGCGACTGCAGCGCGAAGGGACACCACTGATAAGCTATGAAAAGAAGCCACACTAGCCCAGGCACAATTCCCCAGGCCGTCCCTCAGATACGAAAGAACATGCCCGCTCAACTCCAGACGCAAGTCAGCCTAAATGGCTTCAACCAGCAAAGTCGCTTATGAAGCGAACTGGGGGTCGTGAGCTCCAAGATTGAGTTAACCAGATTGGCTTGTTTTCTCCCTTGTAAAGGGAAGCAGTGGGTGGCTCCAAATTCCATAGCCGGGCTTGTCCTTTTCTGGTTTTTCTTCTTCTCCGCTTTCCTAAGCTGCCATAGACCTTAAAGGAGTCGGGCGCTCGCCTACTACAAAGAGCTCCGCTCTGACCCCCCTGCATCGCGTTGCTCGTGAGAAGTCGTGCATGTTTCTTAATCGGTGGTCGCGCTGTTCCTCTACTGTTCCTCCTCCAAGGCCTGTTAAAGTTGCTCTGCCTTCAACTCTACACTCATGGGTGCACCGTCCCCCTGCATGAAGAACATTGTTTCAAGGGCAGCTTTGTCTTCTGCTCTTCTCTTTTCAGATCGATTTCGGATTCAGCCGTATCTTTCACCCCGGAGCTCTAATGACGGCAATGCACGGCACCGTTTACTATGTGGCTCCCGAGGTCATGGATGGAAAGTACAACGAGAAGTGTGACTTGTGGAGCATAGGTGAGCGGCCTGGACGACAGGCCTTGGCCTTGCGTTGATCGGACGTGAGTGGGGGAGGCCAAGCTTCTGTGGGTGCAGCCAGCCGTCGCGCTCCACGTGATAGCGCTGTACCTTTAGAAGAAAGTGATCGACCTCAGGTGCAATTCCGAAGTAGTCCGTTAGCCTTCCTTTTTTCAACACGCCCTTGTGGCTCCACATGGACACTTTCACTAATTTCGGCCCTTACCCAGTTGGTGGTTTCCTTTCCCCCGTGCGCGCATGTGTTTTCTCCAGGCGTCATCGTCTACATGCTTTTGAGTGGCAGCCCTCCTTTCACAGGTCAGGATGACCAAGACATTCTCATCAAGATTCGCAGGTGTGCCTACACGATGGATGGCCCTCGATGGCGCGGCATCTCAGATCAAGCTAAAGACTTCATCCGATCAGTACTCATGTGAGTTGAAGATAGTAAAATGCTGCTGACTAGCCATCGAATCTCTTGCACGCTATTCTACGTCGCTTCATCTGGTCGCTTGTGACACTTGACTTCTCCGTTTCCAGGAGAAATCCGGAGGCGCGACCATCAGCTGAAGACGCCTTGAAGCACCCCTGGCTTAATGCAACAGTGCAAGAGGAACTGGCAAAGACAGAGATCGATGTTAGTGTGCTGAAGAGCATGCAACATTTCGCGGCCTGCTCCGCGATCAAACGGGCGTCCTTGGGTGAGATCTCACGTTGACACCGTGGCTGAACGGCTGGCTTGTCGAATCTTTTACTACTAAAGAAGGCAGAGGAATGCTACGTGGTACATATATATAGATGTATGTATTTCTCTTATGGATCTTAGTGTGTGCATATGCACTCGATTCTGTCTGCTGCTCGGCTCCCCGGTGCCGCCTGTATCTTTCCTATCCTCTTCGCACACGATCCCTACCAAGGGCACAGCCAGGAAGGGGCAGGCCCCCGCCTCTTTGCGTTACCTGTTGTATCTGCTCTTCTCGACAGACTCAAGATGACTGAAGGAGAGAACACCTCGTTAGAGAAGTGCAACGGATGTAGAAAACCGTCTCGGTATTGGGGGGAGTGTTTCTCACCTCATTGGTGTCTCTTTGCGTGTTGTCACAGTGCAGCAGGCCGTGTAGGTCTACCCCCTCCGCTTAGCCGGGAACGTCGGCCCCTCGCCGTTTCCTCTTGGCACACCGGTTTGGTTTCTCATTTTGTGGGTGCGAGTATGTTGTCTTTCGCGTTCGTTCTAGGGTTAATCGCCATGTCGATGGACTCCGAAAGGCTTGACGATCTTGAGAAGTACTTCAGGAAGATCGACGTCGACAACAGCGGATGCATAAAAGTGAGCCTCCTGGGTGTTTGTCTTGGTATTGTAGGGTGCGCCAGTCTCCAAGTGAGCATTGGTTGGGAAGAAGACAAGACAGCTAGCTGAATAGACACGATGGCATGCTTGCCGCTAGCTGCAAGCGGCGGCTGAGTCGCTAGTATGTCAGGATACTTTGTTCGGAGGCCAGTGATCAATAAGCAACTAGTCAGGGGGAANNGAGAAAAGCTGAGGTGCGTGTACACTCGAGAGAAGGCGAAGGAGTCTCGAGAAGGCCAAGGGGGTTGCAGACTAACATTGTCTCTGCTGCGTGGTTCGGTTTCCTACGAGAAAGGAAAGTTTCTCGACTCCCACGCTGCGAGGCTAATCCTCTCTTTAGCGATCCTTTAAGAGTCAGTGCCGCCCGTTGCTGTACAAGCGCAATATACATGCGTGTTTCTTTCTAACTGTATATCTCTGGGTCGATTTCATATGTGGTCAGGTGTATCTGGTACTTCACCCAAGATGAGAGCCCTGCAAGATTTTGGGCTGTACCTCCACCATCATCTTCACCATTCTTTTTGGTCTCCGGTCTTTTTCTTTCCTTTCTCTACCAACGGGATGGCTTCACTGGTGGTGATCTTCCCACCGAAGACCGCGGGCTTTGCTTGCGTGCTTAGAGGCCCACGTTCCTCTGTGGTTCGTATCCGTCCATTGAAACGGCGCCGCTGTCCGGTAGAAAAACAACCTCCACTGACTATGCTTGTAGAAGTATGCTCTTACGCCTGCAGATGAATCGCTTGGTCGAGGTCCTTGTTACCTTTCTTGATATTCCCCGTGAAGAGGCTTTGCGCATATTCCAGCGTATCGATCAGTCGGGTAAGGCCAACACTGGCAAGCTCTTGCCGGGGAGAGCCTTTCATAGTCAACCGCTTCTGCAGTTTCACGCCTGCTTGGTTTACCTCTTCACTTCTCAGTCGCTCCCGATGCTGTTGGTTGCTGGAGTTTCTTGCTTTTGTCAGGTGTACACGTATATCAACCTGCCTGCGTGGCTTTTCTGCGGCTCTAAACACTGTGCTCCCGCGAGGCCGTACCTATTTTCTCAGGCTAATTTTCAGCCGACAAGCGTCAGGCATCTCTTCTCGTCACACCCCGGACGTCTGTGGTGGCCAGGCCTTCTCCCACCTCACCTAGCTGCCAGTGTAGCCTGGGGTGTGACCACACAGAGGAGTGCTCCGCATAGGGAGAGCGTGGATCGCGCCTTCGCGATTTCACGCAGTCTTCATGAATGAACTCGACAAGCCCAAGCCTAGGTGCCTCCCCTTACCCTGTGAACAAACGTAGAAGAGATCATGCGCGGCGGGGGTGTTTTCTTCAGGAGCAGAGGAGATCAACTATAGCGAATTCTTGGCGGCGACCTTACAGACTCGAATGGCCCTGAACGATCAGCTGATAAGAGAAGCGTTTGACCGGTGGGTCTCAAGACAGTTAAACCTCTTTCATAACCATATTGACGAAAGGCAATGAGTCTGTTTCGTCGTCTATCACTAACTTTGAAGTTTTTGTGACTCTACGGGGTCTTCAGAAGCTATCGCCACCAATGACTGTGGAAGTCGCTTCTACTCGGCTCTTGTTCTCTTTTTTCCTTCTTCTTTCCCCGAACCACTCATGCTGCACTCGTCTTCTGTATTCAGAAGAAAAGAATAAAAGTGTGAGAAGCGACGGCAGCTATAGCATGGATAAATTGATAGGTTCCCTATCCTTCTTGCCGTTGAGATAGCCAAACACATGCTGCTTGATCATGTGTGTCCCCCTTGTCCATAGCATGCCCGTGGTGGCTTCTTCGTTTTCAGCTACCTTTAGAAGCGACTCTGAGCTCCTGGCACATGCTGCTTGTCTGTCGGCGCACCGTTCAGTGTTCATCCCCCTCGCTTCCTGGTGACTGGCCCTGTACCAGCTCTTTTTCCGACGTTGTTATGCCCCTAGGAGTGATAAGAAATAACCCGATGTTCCGTTGATAGAGTGCAGGGTGCTTGTTTGCTCTTAGGTTTGACGTAGACAACAGCGGGCACATCAGCTTGGACAATCTTCGCTATGTGCTGGGGGACAGCTACGACAGCATCCCTGCCGAGGATATATTGCGCCAATGCGATCGCAAGCAAAATGGCGTGATCGACTTTGACGAAGTACGTTATTCACACGTTCTGTCCATACGCTTGCTAGTCTTCAACTTAGTATAGACTATCTCCTTCCAGGACTTCGCCACCTTGTGAACTTGTTTACAATCTCGCTTTGAACAGACTATGCAACCAGAAGGGATCACCCCTCCGCGCAGCTTTCTTGGCAGTTGCAGGTAGTCTCATCCTGTTCAGCAAGCATTCTGTAACACAAAGTGACGCTAACTTTCTTTTTTCTTGTCGATTCCGGAGTCACGCTCGTGTTACGCCAAACACGCCTTTCCCTGGCTTTGGAAGATCCCTCACTTCAGTTCCCTGCCTGATCATAGAGCTTCGCAGGGATAAGGCTTTGGAGATGTCCGTCTGCTGTGAGTCCCGACGTAAATGGTTCGTGACTAGACCGTCAGATGGTCCGGCGACGACCCTTTCCGCTGTAGCGACGAAGCCGTTACCTCGGATGTCTCTTTTCTCCCTGCAGTTCATGCTGGCGCTGACTACCGATGAGGCTCCTGAGGGGAGCAGCAGCCTTAGACTCGCCAACGCCCTGCCCCCCCCTGAAATCCTGTCTCCTGTAAGTATAGGACACTATGCTTTTGTCGGTCTGTGCGTTGACGTAGTTTTTGATATGTACTTGGCAAGCGCCGTAAAATCCCCAGCAGTTCCAGGTCTAGCAGACATGCGCCTCAAGGAGCTTAAGAGCTTTACCCGTGACTGCCTGTCCGGGTTGCGCCGTCTCAAGTCTAGAGCTGAGCCACCTGGAGTAGTTACTGGTCTATACGCTAAGATGCACTGGCGGGGACCGGCGCGCACCCTCGGGCGACACGCCTCTATTCGTACTTTTTGCGGGTGTACACATTTCTTTATATACACCATGCATTGGCATTCCCCGAGCTTCTGTCTGATAGCTGATATGCTCCGGGTGATTTTGTGGGCTGCGTATAGCTTCGCGATGGCGGTGACTCTGCATTACGCGAGACGCAAGAGGACTTCTCGCACGGGGGAGGCGATGGAAGCTGTCAGGCTCCTTGCCTTACAAACGCGGCCATTCATCCCCCTCAGAATAGTAGTAGCGGGGAAGGCTCGCCCATACCCGTTGTTTCTCCGAAATCAAGCTGTCACGTAGACGGGGCGTGCAAGGCCATATTGTCGCCCGCCTGACCGAGATAATAGTCAGGCGGCTGCACTAGGCGACCGGTGTTTGCTGACGTAAAATACTAATGCGAATCTGTCTCAACGCATCTGCTCCTCTATGATAAGATAGACGAAGACGCTGTAACGACATACGTGTCTTGGCCTGACGATAAAAAAGCTCAAGTCACCTCCGCTGTTTCGGGTTGAGGATGATGTTCCTCTCTCGCCTCGGACCTGTTTTCGACTTGGCTCAGTCTCTCCTCGACACTCTGTGCCGGAGGTGGCGAGCACTCCCTCTTCCGGGACGGTAGAGCTTAATGATGGACATCTTCCGTCATGGGTCAACCTAAACGTGGTAGAATCCAGTCTAAAGAAGTTCTACGGGTTTTAGCGCTCATATGTCGCCGGCCGCTGTTTCAAAGCCGTACAGTGGTGGGAGCGATGGGTAACCAGAGCGGCTCCGGGCGCGACAGTGCAAAAGTAACCGATCCAAAAAAGCCGTCGACTGGGGTGCGAGGAGCGCTGATGCTGTTCTGTGTCGTGTTTCTGAAGATGACGTGTGTGACTTCAAAATGTAGTCTACAGAGGTACTCCCGTTTTGTTCTTTCTTTCACATCCGTTGGTGCTCAGTTATTTCGTCCAGATTCCCAGCAATCAGTGTCTCTACGTGCGTGCCGTTTGAAGCAGTGCATGCAAGGGCGTGTTTTTTTTTTTTTTTGCTAGAGCAGTAACCGGAGTGCTTGCAGACTAAAGTGTCTACTGGCGATCGAATGTGTCCGAGTGGTCGCTGGATTCACTAGGAGCACATTCGAATCTCCTTACGGCAAGGCATGCTTCGAGAGGCCCGCTCCGGGTTAAGGCAGCTGTAGCCCTCTCTCTACCCCCCGGCATCTCGGAGCCAGCGTGTATCACCGAGCACAGTCACAGTCTGTCTATTTGCTGCCAGCGGAAGTAGAGAGCAAGCCCCTGAGAGATCGCCGGCTGTCCACCACGCCGTTCTGCGCTGTGTCGTGCAAGCAACAAGACCAGACTGCCCGCGGTAAGCACGTCTTTCAGTAACTTCGGTCTTGATGAGCCTTTGAGGGCTTGATGAGGTTGACTACAGTGCAAACGGCCTGGCAGGGCGGCGAGTGCCTACCGGAAAGGGGTGATAGGGCTACCAGAGAGCACACGTGGGACAGCGAGCGAGTGACGGACGCATCGGTATACAGGGGAAGACCAGTAAGCAGGAGGATGTGCCAGCGTCTGGGAGAATGTTTGATCATGTCGCACTGCGCGACATAAGAAATGACCCCTCAGGCTATGAAAGCGTAACGGTGGTGACCCTGAAGCCCCGTCGTTCACCATTTCATTCGAGCTCAGGCTGAGAAACTTCGAGAAAAGTGCGTGAGAAGTTAGGCGCCGGACACACCACCATAGGATAGGTATAGATAGGCCTTGCCAAAAGCGTCTAAGCGTTGTCACGGTCAACAACGGCTGCTCTCTGTTGTCTACTGTGGAGGACGGGCGGCGCCTTTCTATTGCCAAGAGAGGGCATCCAAGCCTGTCACATTTCAAACGAACTATCCGGACACAGAGCAACAGTTGCCGCGTCTTTCAGTGGGACAAGAAATCTTTCCTTTTTCATTCTCTACACCCGAATGCTTTGTGCAGAAACGATTCTACATATTATTACGGTCCATGGTCTAGCTATGATATTTCTGGTGAGCTCTTCACCATTTATCTGTCGATCCGCGGTTGCCTACAGGCAGAAAGATAGGTGCGTCCTATAGATGTCTGTATCGGAATATATGTGTCTTGATATATGCGAAGGATCCGTGTGAATGTATAGAGCCAGAGATGTGGATTTGTTTGAGCTGTAGAGGCAAGTGTAGAGAGAGAAAGAAAGAGGTCTCGCACGGAGAAGGCTTCCTCCTCGTTTCTGCGTAAGTGCAAGAAAAGTGAGGTGAAAAGGCAGGTCTTAACGTAGACCATTCACCTCGCCTTCTTTTTTTCTTCGTTCAAAACCAGAGAGAGATTTTCTTCTTGCCCTTCCTGTAAACCCCTCTCTCTCTCCCCCCTCCCCCTCTCCCGAGCTGCTCTTCTTTGCTTTGCAACATCGTCACTCTCCTTCTAAGAAACTCTCGTTTTTGGAATCTGACCAAGGAAAGCAAGGAACTTTCTTCAGAAGCCTCTCTCCCCTTACACTCCCCCTTTTTATTCTCCCCCCCTTCCTTCTCCCCCTCCGGCCTCCCAAGGGAGGCGGGGAGGTCTTGTTTCTCATAGCGGCGACATGGGTGGATCGGTCGATCTTTGACCTTTCTACTTTCTCGTCTTGTTCTTGTTTATTTGTCTTTCTCTCCTTTCATGCTGAGAATCAAGAAAAAAAAGTCTCTTCTTCTCTCGTTTCTTTAATTAGCTGACTTGGACTCGAAGAATCTCGAGACCTGAGAGATTCTCCCGTACACACGCACGCTTGAGAGCGCATGTGACACTTTCTTTCTCAACTCCTCTTTCTTTTTCTCATCTCACCTCATCTACCTCTTTCTTTACCCTTTCGCTCTCTCATCTGTCTTATGCTTCTTTTCTTCGTCTTTCTTTTTTTCTCGTTCGCATCTTCCTTTAGGCCTTACATACACTGCTCGATGTCTTGCAAATGAGACTTTTCTGTGCCTTGTGATTTCCTTTCTTAGAGATTCACTTTCTTTGCAGGTCTCTTACATGAGGAGACAGAGAGACAGAGCAAAAGGACGCAAGAATGAGCAAGAGAGAGAAAGAAAGAAACGAAAAAGAAAGGAAGAAGGAAAGAAAGAAAGAGAGTGAGATGGAGAGAGAAAGAAAATTCACACAAGAGAGAAGGCTATCTACCATTTTCTCTTCTTCATCCTTCTTTCCTACCTTGACTTGTGCTCTCTTCTTCTTCTTTCGTTCTTTCTCTTGGTCTTCATGTAACTACTGCGGTCGCATTGGCATGTCTCTCATGTGTAGAGAAGGATAGATAGACACGGATAGATGGATAGATAGATCGACTATCTCTAATCTTTCTATCTCTCTGCCTTTCTTCGTTCACTTACTAAAGAAAAAACTCGGGTCGTTCTTTTCTCCTTTCCTATATGTGAACCCCCCATTCTCTCGATAGCAGCAACAGACTCTTCATTCTTTTTTCTTCTTACCGCTCTTTCTTTCTTTTTCGTCTTTCTCTCTCCCTTTCTATCCATTCTTCTACATCCACAGTTCTTCTTCTTCCTGCCGCCGTCTCTCTTCGTCTTGTCTTTTCTTTCAGGTAAGTGTATGTATGCCTATGTCTGTCTCTATCTCTGTGTATGTACGTGCGTGAATATGTGTGTGCCAGGTCTTTTCTGTATCTATATCTTTTCTTCCTTGGCTTTCTACATATGTTTCTCAAGTCCCTTTCATAGTGTTGTCCCAATCTTCACACTTCCGTTCTTTCTCTCTTTTGCTGTCCTTTCTTTCTTCTATTCTTTTGCCTCTCCGCTGCACTTGTGCTTCTTCTCATGCAATCGACCGCTTCTTCTTCTTCTTATCGAGCAATCTCCGGAGACAAAGAGAAACAAGAGAGATCAGTAGCTACAAGAAACTCTTGACTTCTTTCTCTTCTTTCTTTCTTATCTCTCTTTTCTTTCTTTCTTATCTATCTCTTTTCTTTCTTTCTTATCTATCTCTTTTCTTTCTTTCTTATCTATCTCTTTTCTTTCTTTCTTTCTTTCCCTCCCCTCCAAGAAGTGTCTCATCTCTCCTTAGTTCGTCCTCCTCTCTTTCTTTGTCTTCAGATCGAGAGACCTCTTCCTTAGTTCCTCTTCGTCTTCTTCTTCTTCGATCCTTTTCACCTTTCGTTTCTCTTCAGTCGTGATGTCATCCTGGCCTTAGAGGAAAATTACGTTTTTCTCGAGAACATGCGGAAACGGGAGAGATCTACAGAAAGAAAGCCCTGCCTAACAGAGGAGATAGACAGGGCGCATTAAAGATAGATAGATTGATGAAAGACAGATAGAAGAAAGCAAGATAGGTAGATCTAGCAGAGAGCGAATACATCTCGTTTGATCTATGTGGTAAAGAAAGAAAGAATGCTGATAGGATTCTATCTTCCTGGAAGCCTTTTCTCCCTTGTTCTCTGAACGAAGAGAGAAGGAAGAAGGCGGTGAACGAGAGAAGAAGAAGAAAGCCTCCCCGCACTTTAGGTGCCTCATTCATTTCTTCCACCAACAATACTGTCTATTCCCATCATCTCCAGCCTCTTCTTCTTTTCTTCTTCTTTCTCTTTTCTTCCTCTTTGTCTCTCTCCACTTCCCCCCTTAAAGGATTGAAGCAGAAATGAAGAAGCAAGAAAGATGAAAGCAACCTCTTCTTCTGTGTCGCAACGTCATGATGGATAGACAACACCCACAACAACAAGGAGAAGAAGAGGAAGAGAAGACCTCTTCTTCTTCCTCTTCTTCTTCCTCCTCGGTGAACGATTCGTCAAGTGTATATTATCCAGCTGAAGATAGCGAGACTTTCTGTTTCTCACCTTCCCTGCCTCCTTCTCCAAGTGAAGTTTCGTCAGGAGAAAGAGCTGAAGTGTCTCTTCCTCCTCATGTCCCTACTTTCTCTTCTCAGGGTCATCATCCCTCTATAGACCCGTCAGAAAGTAACAGTTTATCTCCCTCTCCTCCTTCTCTTCTGTCTTCTTCTTCGTCCTCTCAAGTTTCTTCTTCTCTTCTCTCATCTACAGATCGAAGCAAAACAGTGACAGAAGAAAACCTCCACCCACATGCAGATAAAGAAAACTCGATGGATCTCCTTTCCAATTCAACAGGAAGAGAAGAGGAGGATCAAGAAAGAGAGAAAGAAGGACGAGGAGCGAATAAAGACAGCAAAAGCTTCTCGACGGGGCCAACAGAAGAAGAGAATCGAGATCTTCAATCAAGAGAAGAAGAAGAAAGGTCCACGATGATGGTTCCTTGGAGAAGGAATGAGAGAGAAGGAGAAATGCCAACGATGGCAATTGTCGAGTCGCCTCTTCCTCTTTCTCTTCCTTCTCCTCCCTCTCAGACAATCGAAGCCCCAAGAAGAAAGAGACTCATGATCGAGAGAGTCGTCCTAGAGAACTTCAAAAGTTACGGGAAACAAAAAGTCATCGGGCCTTTTCATAAGGTAACTCTCTCTCCCTGTCTCTCCTACATAACTACTACTACTATGCATATCTACCTATCTCTCTTTAATCTATCTATCGATCTACCTATCTATCTCTAGTCTTTCTCTAATAATCTATCTATCTTTAACCTGTCTTCAATCTATCTACCTATCGCTATACATGCATGTCCCCACGGATATTCGTGTTTCTCGATCTTCTCTTATCTCCTTCTCTTTCTTTTGTTCATCTGCTTCTCCCTCCTACCTTCCTTTCTCCCTTTCTCCTCTCTTTCTTCTTCTCCTCTCTTCATTCTTTCTTTCTTTCCTTCTTGCCTCTTTCTTACTTTCGCTAAGCTCTTTCACTCTTACCGCCTGCTTCTCTTCTTCTTCTTCTTTCCCTTCTTCTTTTTCTTTAGCACTTTACAGCAATTGTGGGTCCGAATGGGAGCGGCAAGAGTAACGTCATCGATGCGATGCTTTTCGTCTTCGGCAGGAGGGCGCAGCAAATTCGCTTGAAAAATGTCGTTGAACTCATACACAACTCCGCCGCTCCTTCTTCATCTTCTTCTTCAACTGGAGGAAAGAACACTCAGAAAAGTTCTTCTTCTTCCTCTTCTTCTTCTTCGTTAATACAGTCAGCAAGAGTTACGATCTTCTTTCAAGAAATCATTGATACAGTACGTAGAGGAGGGAGATAAGAGAAGAAATAACTCTTCTTCTTCTTCATTATTTCAGCCTCTTTTTCTCATCTCCCGCTGCCCTTCTTCGTACTCAACTCTCTCTTCATTCTCTTACAGACATGCTTCTTTCACGTGCATCCGCATCTATCTGTCTATCTGTCTTTAGTCTATGCGTCTGACATGTCTTGTTGTCTCATTGTATGTCAGCTCTCTGTGTCTTTTTGTGTATGTATGGATAGAAATGTATGTCTACAAATCATGCATGCGTAGAGATGATATGGGTATAGAGGGAATGAATGGATAGTCTTTTCTTCTTCTTCATGCCCAGCCATGGAGTGAATGAATAAAGACGGAATGCACGTAGGCATGCATATCTGTACTTCCTTTCTTTCTCACTCCTTTCTTTCTTTCTTTCTTTTCTGTGTATTTGTGTATGTGATTTGGGATATCGTTGTCTGTAGAATCCGGAGACAGATGAGTATGAAGTGGTGGAGAATTCGAAATTTCTTATTTCAAGAGAAGTATCGAGACTTACCAACAGCACAGAATATCGAGTGAATGGACAGAAAGCTCAGCAGAAGCAAGTGATCGAACTCCTCAAGTCCAAAGGCCTAGATCTTCAAAACAATCGCTTTCTCATTCTCCAAGGAGAGGTCGAACAAATCTCTCTCATGAAACCTAAAGCATCCGTAAGAAAAAAGAAAGAAAGATTTCGAGAAAAAGGAAGAAAAAGAAAGCACATTGACATATTCATGTATCTATCTCTCTTCAATCTATCTATCTATCTTTCTTTAGTCTATCTATCTATCTATCTTAAAATCTATTTATCTATGGACCTTTAATCTATCTATCTTTAATTTACCTATCTATCTATCTATATCTACTTCGTCGTATATGACGTACACAGTCAGAGGAATGTTGAATCTTCTTCTTCTTCTTTGTGGAGAGCGTCATTCTTTCTCTCTCTCTGTTTCTCTCCCTATTCTTGTTCTCATCTGCATCTTCTTTCTCACTTCTTTTCTTTTCGTTTCTTCTTCTCCCTTCTCATCTCCTCTTCTCCTTCCTCTTCTCTTTTCTTTTTCTTTTCTTTCTTTTTCTTTTTCTTGTTGTATTGTGTGTGAGTAGCGTGTCGATGAGGTGGGATTGCTGGAGTATCTCGAAGAGCTCGTTGGTTCGAATCGCTTGATCGAACCGATAGAAAAGTCTCAGCAAACCTACGAGGACTTTTGTCAGCAGGTACCTAACGCACAAAAGGCAAGGCGAAGTGCTCATCTCTTTAAAACATACGTAGACACGTCGACGTATCCAGATAAAGGGGAGATAAAGAAAGGTCGATAGATTCGAGAAAGAAAGAAAGATAAGAGGTGTACTACGATGTATGAGAAGGTGATACTGCTGTATAAGCTGTAGGCAGGCTATCTGCTGCCCTCCTTCTCAATAGTCTAGCACGCAAATGCTTCTCTCTCTTCATCTTTCTTTCTTTCTTTCTCCCTTTTTCCATCCTTCTTTCTTTCTCCCTCTTTCTTTCTTTCCTTCCTATCTCTTTCTTTTAAAGTACCAGGAGAAATCCAACCGATGTCGAGCGGCTGGTGCAGAGATGAAGCATTTAGAGACAGCGAAGAATGAAGCGTTAAAACATCTGCAAGTAGAGCGGAAACTCCAAATCAATTCTCTCCTCCTTGTCGCAGCGGAGGGCCAGGTATGACTACATAAGAGCTATTCTTTCACACTACCTCATTGACCACCATGCAGTGCAATCCATTCAGTGGTGTGGTGAGAGTCTGTATAGAGATAAATAAATAAATAAATAAATAGATCAAAGGTAGATAGACTGATAGCTAGATTAAAGATAGCTTGAAGATAGGTAGACAGGTAGATAGAATAAAGTTAGATAGATTTAAGTTAGATAGATGGATCGATAGACAGATAGAAAGATAGACAGATAGAAAGATAGATAGATAGATAGATACATAGATTAACGATAGATAGATAGATAGATCAAAGATAGATAGATAGAGAGTACGCAGCAGGAAGTCCTCAGAAAGGATCAAGTATATTGAGATAGAGGGGATGATGATCCTTCTCACACGCCTGTGTTGTCTTTGGGGTGTATGAACAGCTTGCTAAGGCAACCACACAGATCAATAGAACATTTTTCGCGTCTTTATTTTATTCTTCACTCACATCCCTTTCGTCCTTCCTTCTTCTTTCTTTCCCGTCATCTTTCCTTTTTCTTTTCTTTCTTTCTTTCCACTCAAGCACGTGTTTCTTTCTATGTGAAGCTTCATCTCTTTCTTTACGTTTCTTTCTCGCGGCATGCCTACCTGTTTCTAAGAACGAGAGAAAGTCTTCTTGATTGATTTGCTCTCTTTTCATAAAGAATGAATTGTCTCTTCAACTCTTTTCTTCTTCCCTTTTTCTCTTTTATTCTTCTACTTCTTCTCTATGTGGAGTGTAGTATGAGGTATGGCTTCTCTTCAAGCCAATTCAGATTAAGAAGAAGAAGAAAAGTCTGATAGAAGAAGAAGATAGATCTCTCTTCTCCCGTTGTCATATGTCTCTTCTTATGGTACAGGAGATAAGCCAGGTGTATGAGAAGAAGCACAAAGAGCTAAGAAAGTATGAATTGCAAAAGAAAGAGGATGAGATCAAAGGCAATAAACTCTCTCAACAGTTCGATACTGTAAGGATGGTAAACTTACTTTCTTTCTCTCTCTCTCTCT
>NW_027156302.1:0-16123 GCF_002600585.1 Cystoisospora suis | reverse complement strand
TGTACGTACACCCGAAGGGGAAGGAAGACACTCGAATTGTATAGGAGAGAGGTCTAGTAGAAAGAAATAGAATCTTGATGCTTACACTGACACTTGTTTCATTTCGTGAAGAGAGTGTACGTACACCGGAAAGCTAAAGAAAGAGTATCCATGCACTTGGGGTGTCTTTCTTCCCCTTCGGGTGTACGTACACTCCAAAACGCTCTCCTTCTTTCTCTTCAGTGTCGTCTCTTCTTTCTCAACTTTCTACCATTTCATCTTCTTTCTCTCTAGGCAACGTGTCGTCTCTTGATAAGAAAGGGAGTGTGTCTTTCTGTATAACCACCCTTCTTTCTTTCTCACTCTTTCTTTCTTTCTAACTCTTTCTTTCCTTCCTTCTTTCTTTCTTTCTCACTCTTTCTTTCTTTCTTGTTTAGTTAGATAAAGAGCTCGAAGATCTTTTGAAGAGAGACAAAAAGCTCCAGACTAGCTTCAATGAAGTACGTCTCCAGACACGTCTCTCTCTCTCTCTCTGTTTTTCTCCCTTCAATTCTCTTTCTTTCTTCCTTTAACTTTTCCTTTTTCTTTAACTTACATGAAAGAAGAATGCCGGCGATATGAAAGGAGTATTAAAGAAGGTCGTAGAAGAGGAGAGAAGAAAGAGAAGAAAAGAAAGAAGGATGAGAGAAAGTCTTCTTTTCTTCTCTTGGGGCCCCTTTCCTCTTTTCTTTTCATTCCAAGCGATAAAAAGATCAAGCCTCTTTCATCCTGCTTCTCCAAGTCTTTCTTTTAGACTAAAAGAACAAGAGAAACTCCTCCTGGAGGTGGACCACTCCTCTTTCGGGAAGAGAAAAGATACCTATAGCATGGGACTGTCTCTAGGTAGATACCTTGATAGATTATGGCAAAAGATAGAGAGATACATCGAAGATAGAGAGGTAGTTTGAAGATAGAGAGACGGAAGATAGGTAGGTCAATTAAAGATCGATATGATAGCTAGCTGAGTGTATATCTTTTTCGATTCTATCCTTTTCAAGAAGAAGAATAATGGCGTTTGATGACTCTTGCTCTTCCTGTCTTTTCTTCTCCCCTTCCTTCTGTCTTGATACACGTATATACACATGTACACACTCCTATATTCACAACTCTATGTAGATCTATCTATCTATCTATCTGTCTATCTCTAATCTATCTATCTATGTATCTATCTATCTATGTATCTATCTATCTATCTATGTATCTGTGTATGTTTATCTCATCTTTTTTTTTATACTGGGTAGCTACTGGATGTGCGTGCTATGTGTGATTGACTGAGAGAGTCTTTCTCTGTTGGACTGATGTGTATCGATGCATGAGTCGATACCTTCAAGTGTGGCTAGCTAATGAATCGATTGTCGAGATATCGACCTCATCTTCTCTAACCTCAACGCCCCCTGCTTGGGTGGCTCCATCCCCTCTCTCTAATCAATCCTCCTCCTTCTCTTCTTCTTCTTCCTTTCTCGTCTTCTTTCTTTTCTTCTTCTCCTTCCTCTTCTGCTTCCTTCTCCTCTTCTCCTTCTTTCTTTCTTCCCTTCTTTCTTTTCTTCATCTCCCTTCTTTCCTTTCTCCTTCTCTTTTTCTTCATTCTTTCTTCTTTTCTTCTTCTTTCTTTTCTTGGTTTGTCCTCTGTATTGTTGTGTCAGGTGGATTCGAAGTTTAACAAGCTTGTGTGGAAAGACGAAGAGCTTCGGAACGAGCTCTTCAACGAGGCGCAGGCGATAGAGAATAAGAACAGAAAAGTCAAAGAGAATGACAAGAAGAGAGAAGAAGATCAGATGCTTATTCAGTCAAGAGAAAAAGATTTAGAAGAGAAAAGAAAGAAACTTCCTGAGGCAGAAGAAGCCTATGAAAAAGCAAAAGAAGATGTCGAGTCTTTCAGAGAAACGATACAAGGTGCGTGTCCGTCTGTCTGTCTGTACATACACCCGAAAAAGAAACACATTCAGCTCCTGTTTCTCTCTTTCTTCTTCTTTTTCGTCTCTCCTCTTCTCCACAGCGTGGTGTCTCCTCTTCTTTTTCTTCAGATCTCCTCTTCTCTCTCTCAGCTATTTCTTTCTTTCTTTCTTAAGGAGGTGGATGTACCCAAAGGGCTCGTGTGAATAAAGAAAGAAAAGAAATACCAGCGCTTCTATCTTCTTCTTCGTCTCTGCGTTCCTTCTTTTCTTCATCTTCTTTTTCTTGTTCTTTTCTTCTCTTCTTTCCTTTAGATGAACTGAAGAGTCTGGTACTCTCATTACGAGAGAGCGAAGAGAAGCTTGCGAAGCATCAGGCAACTTTGGATCTCCATATGAAGAATTTGGCTAAGCTCAATAAGGAAAGCTCTCTCCTAGAAAAGAAAAAACTCCAAGTAAGCGAAGTCACTTCATGATATAGTGATTAGAACACTTGATCTCTCAACTATCTATCTATCTCGAATCTATATATTCAATCCATCTATCTATATATCATCTAGATTCTTGAGAGTTTGAACTCATAGACACGTACATCTCCATTACATCTTCCTTTGTTGTATACTTTCTTCTACCGCCCTAAAGAAAGAAGAGAGAGAGAGAGACAAGCAGAAGAAGGAAATCATTTGACGTCATTCTTCTTATTGCTATTCTTATCACTCTTCTCTCAAAAGAGAAAGAAAAGAAAGAAGCAACTATGCCTCTGTATGAGAACGACATTTCTCATACGCATAAAAAGAATCCTTTCCTCTTTCAAGCAAGAGCAGATGGATTTGGGGAAATTTCTTTATCTACAAGAATACGCACAACTAGCCACGTCATACATAGAGTTCAGGTGTATGCACACTCTTTCTTTCTCACTCTTTCTTTCTCTGTCCCTCTTTCTTTCTTTCTTATCTCTTTCTTTCTTTCTTTCCTTTCTTTGGACATAAACCAGGGAGAGCAAGAGTGGAAGGAGGTGGAAGAGAATTTATCGAAGATGACGGCGGTCTTACAGGAGAGAAGAGAAGGTCTGCAATACAAGAGCGACCTTCAGAAGAAAGTGCGGAATGAACTAAAGGATGCACTTGAAAAGAGAAGTACACTGCACAGCTCTATTCAAGCTCTTAGAGAACAACTGCAGTCTCTCAAGGGAAAGGCTTTTAAAGTAAGAAAGAAGAAAAAGAAGAAACATATCTGTCTCCTCTTATCTCTTTCTCTCTTCATGGAGAAAAGATCTATACACACACAGTCTCTTTCTTTCTCACTCCTTTTCTTTCTTTCTTATCTCTTTCTTTCTTTCTTATTTCTTTCTTTCTTTCTGCTTTCCGTACGTAGATAGGTGTATGTGTCTCTACTATAGAAGGGGGAAGGTCAGGTGCTTCCTATCTTCTTCTCTAGCACTCTCGATATCTGACACGCTCTGTCTGTGTGAATCTATTGAGGTGCGGACATAGATAGATTAAAGATAGACAAATAGATAGAGTAGCGACAGGTAGGTGGATAGGTGTGTAAAGAATGTAGAGAGGGTTTGAAGTTTTGTATATGTAGAGCTACTCTGTTTAGATACGAAAGAAAACGCACGACTCTAAACACATCGAGCAGAAATCGAAGAGGAAGAAGAAGAAGAGAATGGCTTTCTCTTCTTCTTCTTCCTCTTTTTGCTCTCCTCTCATCTCTCTCTCATTCTACTTACTCCTTTCTCATGTCTTACCTCTTTCTTTCTCTCTTTCTTTCTTTCTCTCTTTCTTTCTTTCTTTGGATGGTAAGAACGACGATGATGAGTGAAATAAATCCACGTGTGCATGTCTGTTCTCTACACATCTGCTACAGATCGAAGCGAGGCAGTCGGAGAAGAAGAATCATAGCCGAGTCTTGCAATTTCTCCTCCAAAAGAAGAAACAAGGAGAAGTCCAAGGATTGCATGATCGATTAGGCGAGCTTGGATCGATAGATAAAAAAGTATGTTTTCTTCTCCTTCTTTCTTTTTCTCTCTGTCTCTTCTCCTCATCCTTCTTCGCTCTCTCTGTCTCTTCTTCTCTTTCTTCTCTCTTTCTTTCGTCGTATTCTCACGAGTCCCCTCCTGTGCATGTATTTATATAGAGGAGATGTGTTAGGTATCTCGGTCTACGTCTTTGTATTTAGTCAACTTTCTATGTTGCCAACGTTTCCTACGTCTTTCTCTATCTAAACCTGTATATCTATTCAAAGCTTCAACGTCTAGCTCCCTATCTATCTATCTATCTATGGGCCTTTAATCTATCGTTGATCCATCTATCTCCAATCTATCTCTCTGTCTATGTATGTTGAATATATCTTCTATTTCTTTCATGCGTTATGATGTGTGTGTGTGTGTGAAGTATGAGAGAGCTTTTCTTGCCGCAGGTGGAGGTTTCTGCTCCTACCTCGTTGTCGAGGAGCCTCATAACGCCACTGACATTTTCAATCTCTTAAGGCATCAAGATCTAGGCCGTGTCAATTGCTTCGCTCTCCAAGTTCTTGTAAATTCACTATCCTTTTCTCTCTCCTTCTCTCTCCCTCTCTCTCCCTCTCTCTCCTGACAGATGGACGCTCCGTTTTCTCTCGTCTTTTGTCTGGAGATTTCAGCTAGATTTCTGTTTCATTTAGAGAGTCTTTAGCTTCTTCTTCTTCTTGGGTTTCTTTGAAGGTGCAGGAGAGAGAGATGTCTGAAAGAAATGAAAGAGAGAAAGAGTGGATACATCTTGTTGAGACTGCGAGGAGCCTTCAGTAGATGGATGAAGATCTGTACATATGTTTCTATATATGTATGCATGCATACATAGATACATGTAGGGAGATACATATGTGCACACTACATACTTCTCTTACATACACACCTATGGAGTGTAGACAAACAGATACATGACTAAGTAGCCTTAGGTTACATACATATAAATACATACGTACATACATACGTACTGAGATAAGACTTTTGTATGGTTCCTCTCACACACAGAAACGGTCGGTCCATTTCTATATCTATATATATATATATAGCGAGAGAGAGAGAGAGATCGATAGATATTTGATGCCGATATATTATGGAGGTATTTTGATCTATTGTCTGTTGTGAATAGACATAGATGGCAATGCATGCACGTGTATCAGTCATCTCTTTGAACTCAATGCATGTATACTCATTCCCTCACACTCACATACATATACGTATATATATCCTGCATACATATATATATATATATATACTGTATCCATATATGTGTATGTCTAGTGGAAGTGCATGCGAGAGGGTTGTGAACTCTAGTTGAATTGCTTCGAATCATTCATTGTTTGCGTTTCTTTCTTTTTTATTTTCTTTCTTTCTCACTCTGTCTTTCTTTCTTTCTTGTTTGATCGCAGGAGAGAGATTTGTCTCCTTACATGCAACGCGCCGACGCAGAAGAGAATTGGCGGAGACAGCAGACGTCATCAGAGACAAGAAGACCTCCCCGCTTGATTGATTTAATACACTTCAAGAAAGATCGGTATCGAGTCGCTTTCTATAAGGCCGTAGGAGATACAGTTGTAGCTAACGACATGGATGAAGCCTCTGCTATTGCTTACACCGAGAGGAAAAGAGGTAAGAAAGACATGCGCCCTTAAGACAGGAGAGCGCCCTTCCCATCATGAAGATGAAGAGGATGAAGAAGAAACCCAAATTCTCTCCCGAACTTATCTTGGATAGCGAAGAAAAGAGATGAAGAAGAAGAATGAAGAGTCGTGCTCTTCGCTTAGCAACTTCTCTCCTTCTTCGTTCCTTGTATATGTCTATCTACCTACGCATGCATCGGTGGAAATGTATGAAGATATATATATATATATATACATAGGGGTAAGTGTGTGTACATACATGCATATGTATCTATATGTATAATATCTATATGGGTAAGTGAAGGTAGGCTATAGGTGGCAGTAGAGCATATGCATGTAGACTCACGTAGTGTATCGAGTATTTAGATGTGTATAAATGCTATCTACTCCTGTAGTGCATGGATAGGCGATACGATGATATGGATATCCACACACGTATAAGTTTGCAGAGGTAACGAGAGAGCCAGAGAGACGAGATACATCTTAACCTGTCTACGGGCATGAACTACGGGCTATCCATGTATCTCTAAACACATAGATAGAGAGACATACACTTATATATTGATATACAGGGCTTGCTAAGAAGGAATAATGAGATGAATAGAGAGAGGTCTAGGTATTGAGTCGACTGTTTAATACGGAGAAAGAGAGAGAGAGACAGACAGATGAAAGGATTGAAGATTCACCTTTACCTTACTCCTCCACACACACTACAGGAGAAAGTGTTTCAACAGCAAGACACATCTATCTATCTATCTTTCTTTCTTTAATCTATCTATCTATCTATCTTTGATCTATCTATCTATCTTTGATCTATCTATCTATCTTTAATCTATCTATCTATCTATCTATCTTTGATCTATCTTCAATCTCTATGTTGATGTGAAGGAGAATGTGAATGATATATAGGTATTTCTTCTTATTCTGCTTAGTTTGAGACTGTACCATGTGTTGTCCCCCTGAAGAAGAAGAAGCAGTAAAGATCATCTCTTTCACAATGCATACATAGACAACCCATCCATACACATACGTTGAATATGTGTACATACATCGTTTATCTACATATATATAGATCTATATACATATATACCTGTATACATAGAGAGAGAGAGAGAGAAGAGAAGGTGAGATTTGGAGTAGTTCAACTTACATATGCACGCGACAGCAAAGATGGCGGCGAATTGTAGAAATTTACTTCGATAGATTTTATATCGATCAGAGATAACCCCTGCTAAAGGTGCGATAAGAATAGTGATGAGACCACTGAAAGACGTTAACGTACCAATCTAGAAAAGAAGATAAACCATACACACACACACAGAGAGAAACACACAAGAAAAATGAGCTAGAAGTACGTACAGATCAAATCATTCATGTATCTATCTAGATATCTTTGATCTATTCTTTACAAGACGAACAAGAGAAGAGAAAGCTCTATATGTATGTACACATCTAGGCTTTATCATCCACTAAGGGATCGAGTGTTAGAGAAAGAAATCGATCTCTATATATACACATGTATGATCTATCTATATCTATATATCTACATGTATGATAGATATATGATGGACATATGTATATATGTATATATCTATATGATTCAGAGGATTTGGGGGAGGCGTTGCAGGGGTATAGGGTAAAGATAAGAGGAGAGAGGAGCGATGGATATCAGGTGTATTGACAGATAGAAGAAGGAATAAACGAGAGAAGAGAAGAAGATGTGTGAAGAGATCAATCGAGAGACAAAAAGTAGAGAGATACAGGGGTGATATGACGAGCTGCGCCTTCTTTGGCAAATAATAAAAGAAAAGCAAAATTGAGAGAAGAAGAAAACAGACAAGAGAAGAGAGGAAGGGTTCTATGAACGATGTAGATGCGTGATTGCTTATTGGGAAGAAACTTCATACCGACACAAACAAGAGAGAGAAAGATTCAACATAGAAAGACGGATAGATCGAATCCAGGTAGATAGGTACATAGATAGAGAGGGATACACACGTGCAGGTCTATATCAGTAAGAGTGGTATGTACAGAAAGGCTACGTAACTTTGAAGAAAGGGGAGACACATGAACCTCTCTTTCCTCCACAGATTGCCTCAGTTCTGCTCTTTCTTTCTCACTCTTTCTCACTCTTTCTATCTCTTTCTTTATATCTCACTCTGTCTTTCTGTCTACCACTTCTTTCTTTCTTATCTCTTTCTTTTGTGTGGGCCTAGATTGGGACCTTACGACTTGGTTGCCTCCGAATTTGAGGTGTAGATAGGAATCGAATATTGACGCTGCTCGAGCCGCATAGGCTAAAGCATTCCACATGCGAAAATAAACCCTACGCGGGGGGGGGCAGAAAAGATAGACAGAAAGAGATACAAAGACAAGCTCGAAAAGACAACCCGAGACAAAAGAGAGAAAGTTGAAGAGATGAAGGAAAATGAAAAGACATAAGAGACCAAGACGAAAGACAGAAGAAAAAGAGGGAAATGGGGGGTTAAATGGATGAAGGAAAGAAAAGAAAGATATCTTAAGGATGATCATGAGGATGAGAGTGACGTCTCGAGAAATGCAAAGAGAGAAGGAAATCTCTTTCTGTCAACACTGAAACAGGAGGAGCCCGAGGTGTATGTACACCACTTTATCTATCTATCTATCTATTGCTGATGTATCTATCTATCTATCTATCTATCTCCCCGCCTATCTATCGTTATTCATCTTTCTTTATGCGCATAGAAGAGCCGTAACTCAGCTATATACATAAGAGAGGAGAGAGGCTTCATGGCTGGCGATCCTATGCTACTACAGCGTGAGAGAGCCCACTTTAGATAAAGTATCGATTCGCTTTCTTTCCCTAGGCTTTTGAGTAGAAAAGACAACAAGAGGGGGCATACAGAAATCTAGTTTCTACAGCGCGTAAAGAAACGACAAGAGATGCCGAAGGAGAGGCAATACAAGGTAGAGAGATAAATAGATAGATAGATTAAAGATAAATATATAGATAGATAGATAGATAAAGAGAGTTAGTTGAATCGATAGATTAAAGATAAACAGATAGATACATTGAAGATAGAGAGATAGGTACGGCTATAAATAGGTACGATCCATCAAGAGACACGGGGGAATAGGGAGTGAACGACACGGGTATGTAAGAGATACAGATGAATAGACAGATTAGCGATACATAGAGAGATAGGTTCAAGATATATAGGTGTGTGGGGAGATAGATAGGTAGAAAGACTAAAGATGGATAGATGAAAGATAGATAGAGAGACAGATTCAAGATAGGTAGATAATGGAGCCTGCGGTAGAGAGGTGAATAGAAGATGAGAAAGAAGAGCGGAGTGTGAAGAGAGTCTTCTGTTTCGCAGCAGGAGAAGTAGTAGAGGTAGCAGTAGAAGCCCTTACATGAGATAGATGTTGATATGTAATTCTTCTTCTCCTTCTTTATCTAGAAAGCGGAAGAGAAAATGCCGTTGTCTTTTCTTCTTCTTTTTCTTGTTCCATTTCTCTATCTTTATCTCTTTCTTTTCATCGAGAGATCTTCTGTCATTCATCGAATTTTCTATGAAACGAGGCGACCTCCCAACTTCTCTTGTTTTAAAGCCGAGACAGGAGATGCTTGTCGCGAATGAAGAAGAAGAAGAAGAAGAAACAAGAAGATGCTCTCCTTGTTCTTCTTCTTCTTCTCTCGCTTGTGCTCCCCTCATCCTACTATTATCCTCTCCTCGATTGTATCGACTTCTTCAAACTGACCTCTCTTCTTCTTCTTCTTCTCTCTTCCCTCTCGGCTTAGCATGAGACAAAAACGAACAAGAAGAGAAAGAAAGAGGAAGAGAAGAAGAATATAGAGGAGAAGAAGAAGAAGAGAAAGAAAGAAGAGAGGGAGGAGAAGGAATGAGGTAAGGATTGTAATGATGCTTCGTGGGGGTGAGACGGGAAGAGATATTTTTCTTGTTCTCTTTCTTCTCTCTCCATGTGTCGATGAGAATAAGATGGATGAAAGAAAAGAAAAGAAAGAAAGAAAGAAAGAAGACGACGACGAAAGATAAAAAGACCAAGAAAAGTCTAGTTGAAAAAGAAATGCACATGAAACATCTGATAGGAGAAAAGTAAACGAGAAGAAAAGTTGGAGGGCTCTTGAAGAAAGAAGGGAAAGAAGAAGAAAAACAAGACGTGCTAGTAAAGAGTCTTTCCCCTGACCTGATCACTCCACTGAAAGAGAAGGAAGAAGAGAGAAGTGGAGAGAAGAGAAGAAAGACAGGAGAGTAGAGAAGGTCAAAGAAAGAAGAAGGAAAGACGAGACAAGACAGCAGCTATCTCTCGAAGATCTCAGGGGGAGAACATAGCGTAGAGAGAAAGAAATGTGTGAACCTCTCAAGACAGAAAAGACAAGACAGTCGAACAAGAAAAGATTCCCTCCCCAGTCAACATACACCCCACGAGGTGTACATACACTTGAATCCCAGTTGAAATCTCCATTGTCACTTTCTCCACTTCAGTCGCAGTTTTCTCGCTTCTCTTCTTTCTCTCCAACCTCCTAGCACACTGTTCTGCATGCAGTTGCTCTTCTTTCGTATCGAGTGTCCCTCCTGACTAAGCCCTTTCTCTCTTCCCTTCTCTTATCATCGAGCAGTCCTCAGCATCGACTTCTTTGCACCATGGAGAGAGCCAAGAATAAAGAAGAGAGAGATTCTTCATTGAAGGGAACCCCCCAAGAGCAGAGATCGCCAAGACTTCTTAAATCCCCCTTCGATAGCGAGAATGAGAAAGAAACAAGAAAAGAAAGAAAAAAGAAAGAAAGAGAGGTCGTCCGTCTCCATGTAGTGTTTCCCTAGTGAGAGAGATACTTGTCTGCTTCTCCGATACGTCACGGACAGAAGACGGAGAATCCCCCTATCTCTTTTAAACAAGTCAAGGGAGAGAAAAAGAAACAAGAGAGAAAGAAAGAAAGAAAGCCGCTGTCTGAAAAGACAAACCTAAGATACCTCTTTCATCCCTTTTGTGTGTGCCTGGGGTGTACGTACAGCTTGGTCTTTGTCGAGTGTCTTGACGAGAACATCAAGAAGCCAGAAGTCCCGAAGATGTCTCTGTCTCTCTTTCTCTCTTGATCTCTCTATCTTTCTCTCTAAAAGTCAAGAAGTGGTATTTTTGAAGGAAAATCTCATCCAGTATTCTCATTTCTTACATGAGCGACTAAGCATTAAAGAAACAATCGAAGAGAAAAAGATTCTCGAGAAGAGAAGGCAGGGGGGAGACATGAATCTTCCTGCCGGGTCCTCGAGAGACAAGAGGGGGAGAACACCTAAGTCTAGTTAGAAAAAGGCATCTTCTTCTATCAACTTTTCCCATCACCTTCTCGAGTTCCATAGAGGATGATGAAGAGAAAACACCTCGGTTTTCGGGTGTATATACACCTGGCGAGGCCTAACAAGAGGGGTGGGAGTGTGTCATGTTGTGACTTACTTTCGGGGCTCGCATGCAGTGCGAAGTAAAAGAGAAAGGGAGACAGATGCCGTGACGTTATAAGATAAGAAACAATGAATGAAGCCGTCTTACTCCTAATACGATTATTCAAGAAATGCATGCAAAAGACCAAGAGAAAAGACCCAACGATGCTTCAAGCGAATCGATTCCCTTCCCCCTGTCTCCCTGTCTTACAGGAGGAGAGGAGAGGGAGGGGTGCATCGACGCATTCTTGATCCTCTTTGCCTTCATATGTGTCGACCCCCGAAGAGAAGAAAAGTCTTGTGAAAGAAAGAAAGAGTAAAAAAGACGGAGAAAAGAAGAAAGGGACTCTCTTCTTCTCTCTTTCGATTGTCTTCGAGCTAAGAAGAAGAACAAGACGAGAAGGGGGCAGGGAGAAGGAGGCGAAGGGAGCAGAGCAGCTAGTCGTGAGAAGCCTAGTGTTGTATGTGTCAATCACCCCACATGTCTCTCCTCCATCGATGTTTCTTTTTCTCAAGTCTTTTTCTTCTTTGCATCTGAGGAAGGAGACAAATCAGTCTCTCTTCTTTCTTTGGCAGTTATCTTAGCAAATGACGGCCTTTTCTTGTCTCCTGTTTTCGTGAATCTTCTTTCTTTTCTCCCTCTCTTCGTTGTTTGACGTAACAGAGCTTGATAAGGAAGGAAGGTAGAAGAGAATCTTTCTTACCGCTTTCTTTCTCTCTTTCTTTTTCCTTCCTTGACCTCTATCTGTCTCTTTCTATTTCTCTCTCTGGTCTTGTCTTTCTTTAAAGTTGTGGTGTATCTACAAACGAGGAATTCACTCACTCACTCGCTCGACCTCTGCACTTCCTTATCCCACACAGTCAGTCTTTCTCAGATGCAAATCAACCTAGGTCATTTTCTTCGTTGTTCTTTTTCTCCTAGTGTATGCAATGCACCCTGGAAGGTGAACTCGACCTTTGGCTTTGGGTATTGTCTTCTGCCTTTTTCTTTCTAGTTCTTTTCGTACCGTGAAACTCGATTCACAGCGCCGGTACCTTTCTTCTCTACGAATCTGCCTGTCCATCTCGAGGTGTACATACACCCCAGATTTATCTCTCCATCTTGAAGTGTACATACACCCCAGATTTATATCTCCGTCTTAAGGTGTACATACACCCCAGGTACCTCAGTGGGAAGACGTGTAATCTCTTGTTCTGACAATGAAGAAGTCCATAAAAAGTGAAGTCCTTCATCCACCTGATCCTTCTCTTCTTTCAGACCACAAGAGAGGAGAACAAGATGGATTTCCTTCCTCCTCTCCTCTTGGACCAGAGAAAAAGAAAAAGAGAAAGTACGAACACTCCCCCAATGTTAGGAGAGATGGAGAAGTAAAAGAGGAAGAAAGGAATGTCTCTGAGATAAAGAAGAAGAAGAAAAGGTATCTAGATGATAGCAATGGTCATCCTGACGAACCTACGCCCTCTGCACCTTTCTCTAAGAAAACGGTCTCTTTGTCTGAAGATGAGAGTAAAACCGATAGTACTCGGTCTTCTTCTTCTCCTTCTTCTTCTTCTCCTACCGTCAATGAAGGAGGAGGATTAAAGAAGAAAGAAGAAAAGAGACACCTTCATCGAGAGGATTCGACAAAGAAACGAAGAAAGATAGGAGAACCGGGAGAGTCAGCCCCAGGAGAACAGCAAGACAGTGACGTCGATCATTCTTCAGAGAGTATCGATGCTTCAAGTGTATCTACACCCCGAGATCGAAAAAACCCCGGAGGACAGTCTTCTTCTTCTTGTTGTTCTTCTGCATCAAGGGAAGAAGAAGAAGAAGATGAGCTTGCGTCGTATCAGTTGTCTGCTTTGTCTTTGAAATCCCTAAGAGATAGAGGATACCGTTCTCTCCTACCTATCCAGAAGGCTGCCTTCTATCCTGTCCTTTCTGGTAAAGATTTTATCGGACGAGCTCGTACAGGTACAGGCAAGACTATCGCGTTCTCTCTTCCTCTTGTCGAGAAGCTCTGCAGCAGTTCTTCTTCTTTTCTTTCTTCTTCAGACACGTCAACAGTAACCTCAAAGACAGGAGACAGTAGGAGACAGCCTTCGTTAACCCTCCAAAAGAAGAAGGAGGTCCCTCGTATTCTCGTGCTTTTGCCTACACGTGAGTTAGCACAGCAAGTGTATGAAGAGTTTCTTCATCTCTCCGCAGGTCGCTTTACATGTGTGTGCTTATATGGGGGCTCCGATGAATTTTCCCAGCTGAAGGTGTTAAGAGGAGGCGTCTCGGTGGTCGTTGCATGCCCTGGTCGATTCAAGGACTTCATGAATCGATGTGGGGTGATAGCAGGAAGGAGCATCGATGCTTTGGTTCTTGACGAAGGAGACCGCATGCTTGAGCTCGGATTTCGTGAAGATATCGAAGAAATCTTCGAGTGGATCTTAGCGCAGAAGAAAGAGAAAGAAGAAGTCCAGCAGGAAGAAAAAGAGAAAGAGAAGAAGAATACGAAGAAAGGAAATCTTCAGTTTCTCTTGTTTACAGCAACATTACCGAAGTGGGTGTTAAGCCTGGCAGAGAGATTTATGTCACCTGACCGCGTCCTTGTAGATATTGTCGAGTTTATGAAGAAGAAGAAGAGAGAAGAACAAGAAGAAGATAGCCACACCAAGAGGAAAGGAGGAGAAGACTCTTCGTCTTTCCTGGATTGCTATGGAGATGGCGATCCCCATAAAGAACCCAAGAATCGCCTGAAAGACACAAAGGACGAAGATGAAGAAAGAAAAGGTGGCATAGACCATCTCATCGTCTTCTGTTCATGGAATACACGTGTGCGTATCCTAGGAGATCTTATCTCTCTCTATGGACATCGATATCTCCCTTCATCTTCTTTATTCTCTCCATCTTCTTCTGCCTCTTCCTCTTCTTCAACGATTATCTTTGCAGAGACCAAGTCTGAAGTGAACGAAATTTCGGTAAATTCATCCATCAGTTCTTTATGCGCTCCTTTGCATGGAGACATCTCTCAGCAACAGAGAGAGACCACCTTAAGCTCTTTCAAGAAGAAGAAGTTTCCTTGCTTAGTCGCGACAGATGTAGCCGCTCGAGGTCTCCACGTCGATGATCTCCAGCTAGTTATTCAGACGTCTCCACCTCGAGACATCGATACTTATATCCATCGAGCGGGGCGAACAGGGCGAGCTGGGAAGAAAGGGACATGTATCACTTTATGTAAAATCTCAGATATCCCTTTTCTCCGTCAAATCGAGCTGGAAGGCAACTTCACTTTTCGAAGAATTGGGGTGCCTCAATTCCACACACTTCAGAGGTATCATCTCTCTCAATATTTACAACAAATACAGTCCTTACCGATCTCTCCTCTCATCTCTTCTTCTTTCAGCTCTTCCTCCTCTTCTTTCTCAGATGTCGATGGGAGAAGAAGTCAGAGAAGTGGGGGGAGCTTGAAGAAAAAGAGTAGCACAGTGGCCGACGAGTTGCTTTTAGAGTCGGCAAGAAATCTATTAGAGCGGTATGACTCTCCTGAAGAAGCTATCTATCGATGCTTAAGATGTCTTCTCTCGTCGCTACCTCACCCCCAGCAGCATCGACACGCCTCGCCCTCAGCTCTGTCCAATGAATCGATGGTCAATGGAGGGGGAGAAGAAGGAGAAAGAGAGAAGTCGTCAAGAAGTGCAAAAAGTGGAGAGAAAGATACATCAACAAGGACAGGATCAGAAGAAGAAGAAGAAGATCATGCTGCCTCTTCTTCAGTGCTATCGTGCTTGAATGGCCGGGAAGGCTATAAGACATTCTCCCTGGAGCTTAAAGAGAAGAAAGGCTATCGGCATCCTGCGACGATCTATAGCTGTGGGTATATATGGAGAACCCTCAAGGAATTCTTGGGAGAGAAGAAGCAACATGAGGTGGTTGAGAAATTCCAGAGTATGACTCTCTATCGTAATGGGAGGGGGTGTGTGTTTGACGTGGAGCATATCCATCTCCCTTCTTTCTATCGTTATATTCTACAAGCCATGAAAGACAAGGAGGACGAGGAGGAGATAGGAAAGGTAGATAGACGAAGGAGAAGAAAAGAAGGAGAAGAAAACGGAGAGAAGAATGAAGAAGAATCTTCTCTTGACGGAGGCGGCAATCGATACTACCCATTCAGCATCGATGAAGTGGAAGACCTTCCTGAACTGTATGATGGCCTACAGCAGTTGAGAGAAGAAGGAACGACGAAAAGCTCGGATTCGGCTTATAATGGAGGAAAGAATCCTAACCACATATGGAGTCGAAAGTTAGGAGAAGGTAGAGGAGGCGGGGGGGTGAGAAGAGGAGGAGGAGGAGGAGGAGGAGGAAGAGGGAGGGATGGATATCGAGGGAGAGGAATGACAGGAGAAGGAAGAGGAGGAAGAGGAGGATTCTCCTCACCCTCTGCTGCAGGAGGAGAAGGGAGAGGAGGAAGAGGAGGAGGAGTTCCATCGCGTGGAAGAGGAGGAAGAGGAGGAGGAGTTCTATCGCGTGGAAGAGGAGGAAGAGGAGCGGGAAGAGGGTCTTAAAAGAAGACAGGCATCCCTTATTACTCACGTCCATCGACGCATGTAGAGATGGACAGGGTGGTCTCTGTCTCTGTGTATATACGTATATGCATATATACGTATGTATACATATATGGATACATATGTACATATGGATCGATATGTACCTGTGTATATGTATGTATGGATCTACACGTATATAGATACATATCATGGATCTACACGTGCACGCTTTTATATGATGAGATTTCCGTTGCAATGAAGAAACATAAATTCTTCTTTTGTCTAGAAAAGAACGAAAGTTCGAGAAAGAAAGTGAGGTCTTTGTGTTTAGTGTTGAGCTAAGCTCTTTTGGATTCTCGAGGAGGATGGAGGATTTCTGTCTCTATTACCACCCAGAAGAAAATTATCCCTCCTCTGTTCATTGAAAGACAAGAGGAGAAAGAGACAGAGACATGGAGATGAATGCTATCGACGCTACAGGAAGACTCTTGATCTCTCCCATGCCTCCTTCGATGCGGAATTGTTTCGGCTTAAGACTCCTACACCTTCATACAGATAGATCCATAGATAATAGATAGATAGATTAAAGATAGATAGATGTAAGCTAGACAGATA
>NW_027156301.1:26080-28851 GCF_002600585.1 Cystoisospora suis | reverse complement strand
GCGGCGCAGAGTCGTAGCGAGGCGTTACAATGGGTGCCCCTGGTTCAAGGTGCGGCCCGAGTGCTACTCTTCCAACCACTTCGCGGCAAGGAGAATGCCTGGCGTGCGGAGAAACTGGAATGTTGGCTGACACCTCAGTCGAGAAAACAGAAAATGAAGCATCCGAGTAAGCTGACGACAAGGTCGTCCACACCAGAAGGCTGCTGGTCGCCGATATCCGGCCGCGCCTCTGGGGAACCCGTCCGCGCCGAACAGGATCTGTTCAGACTGATGTTGTGCGGTGTGTGTTGACAGGGGGGAACTGTCCAGATTACCTCGGCAGGTGCACCGGCCTGTATCCCGACGGGAGGCCGGTCATGCAGAGGAGCCTGGACCGTGGCGCGGGGGCGTAACGATCTAAATAGACCGATGCCAGGGTGCAGCGACCTGGAGCCGTAAACCGGTGAAACAGATGTTCAGCTTCCTGCAGCTGGGAAGACTCAGACCGGGTGGTCTAACCTTCCATCTACAGGTTTCTGTCCGAGGAGGGCAGGGCTCTCGAGGCTGTGCTCGGGGCTCTGCGGTCGTTCGTCACACGCTCACCCTTCCGCATGCAGCCGCGTCCTCCTACAGGGTGACCGGTCATTTGCTCGCCTTTTGTCTGCCTTCATGTGAACAGCGGGAGCCGAGGTCTCACCTGGACCAAGAGCGACACCTTTTCTACATCTTTCGTATACTTGTTGAGGTCGCTGCCTACAGAATAAGATGCACAGTTTGGGAAGCTGGAGCTCAGCCGCTCGGGTTGTGGGCCAGTCTGTCGGAGACATGTCCATCAACCGGATCACTGCGTGACGCTAACTTGCAATAACCCATCATGATTCGCGTAGCTCTTTCTCATCGATAGAGAGGGAAGTGCTGTCATGGCACCGCTTTGAAGGTCTCCACTCAGCACGCCCGCTCGCGCGGCACCGCTCGGCCAGCAGTTCCAGCAGTACCGGTGGTTTCTCACTGTCATTCCCGTTTCCCTCTCAGTTGATTGCACGGTCTTCACGGGTCTTTCCTGACTGGAACTGCTCTTCTGTAAAAACGTGAGCGCGCTCCAAGGCCGATTTTTAGGTCAAGACGAGACCGGTCGGGGGCCGGTATATCCGTGAACTGGAGTGATAACTCCAAGCATACCCGGCCATTCTCGGGCCGGTACATCTTCTGACGGGCACTCAAGGAGTGTAGGACAAGGTGAATGGGTAGCAGTTAAGCGACGATGCTGGCGACTGTGGGCCCCTTCCGTGCACTGGGTGGAGGCGGAGGGGCGGACATCACTCAGGTGTACGAGAGAAATCAGGATGCGACATTATACATCGGAAACCTCGATCCACAAGTAGACGATGATCTTCTATGGGAACTCTTCATCCAGTGCGGACCCGTTCGAACGGTCTCCGTTCCTAGGGACAAGCTCACAGGGAATCACCAAGGTCAGCTGCGTTTGAGCGGCTTGGCAAGTAGCGATAGGAAGTAGGACGCTCGTGGCCATTTGTTTCGTGCCGGCGTTGTCGGGACAGCGTGCCCAGATTTCCTGGCCGCACACCTAGGTTCCAAAACGTCACCTGCCGCGTCCCAGGCCCATCGGGCCGTATGGCTCTCAGCGGGACTCCACTACGACACTTGCAACATCTTGAGCCGTGCGTACATCCGTGTCCGATCCCGGGGACGGGTTACGATGTGTGTGACTAGAGGTGCTTACATCTCAGTGGCGGCAGACGGACGCAGTCTGCCTGGCAGTCTTACTGACCGCGCTGGTGTTGCGTGTATGGTCGTCTTCAGTGTGGCTCTCCCTATTTGTGATTTGACGCGGCACCTTGAAGAGGATTGGGGACTGTAAGATGCTGTGTAATACGTATGATTGTGTGTATGTTCGTCTGCGTGCATAGCAGATACACATTTGTGTAGGCCGAATCTACAGCATGACGGACCGTGCTTCACTCCGTAAGGGTTCTCCGTGTATGGGAAGAAGGCCGATGGCGCTGTGCGGCCGTCGAACGTGTTCTTCATGCGTGTAACGAAAAAAAGGTAATCATGTAGCGGCCATGTTCAATTCTGAGAGTGGTAACTGCCATATGATGTACGGGAGAATTCATGAATTACTTGTAGGGTAGACGGTCTGTCGCGTGAGACGGCGGGTGCGGTCACTAAATATCCTTATTCATGGGAAGGCTGGGCACATGCTGTATGACTCAGGCTACGGTTTTGTCGAGTTCACCAGCGAGGTGGACGCGGACTATGCCTTGAAGCTGATGAACATGGTGAAGCTTTACGGCAAGCCCCTCCGGCTTAACAAATCAGCCCAGGACCGGCGTCACTTTGATGTAGGCAAACGCATAAACACTCCTCTTTGTATCCGAGCATCTAGTTGGGGTCCCGATCCGTGTAGGAGTGTACAAGACGAAGGCAGTGCGGCGAATTTCACCGACATTTTCGAGCATTGGCGGTATAAGCAGGTTTCGTTTCTGCTCTCTTGTGATTCGTTGACAAAGGGAGAAGAGGCAGGCCTAGAGAACTACAAGCAGGTTCAACAAGGTGCTCGTCGCACTTCGTTCCGTTCAGCGTCGTCATATGCGCTTTTCTCCCTCACGGTTTTTTCCGTGTGATGGGATCAGTTACTCGTGTGCCGCTGATGCCGGTAGTAGACGAGTGAATCAAATATCAGCCGCACTGCAGAGACTCCTCACTTGGAATGTTTGTCCTAATTTGCCTGGGCCGCGTCGTACTCAGTTACAGTTGAAGGGGGGGGGGGG
>NW_027156301.1:25456-26068 GCF_002600585.1 Cystoisospora suis | reverse complement strand
GACCGCTCATCGTTTGGACTGTCGGTGAACACTTGAAGAACAAAGACCAGTCGACTTCTGTCGAGGGCCTGCTTTCCTTTCTCCGGCTGGAGGAACGAGTGGGTTTTCACGTGCGAGCTGAAGGGTGAAGCAACTGGAAGCAAATCGATCAATGCAAATCAACACAGCAGCAGCTCGGTGTCGGTGGTACCTTGGGGATGCGATCTTTCTCCACTCTCGATAGCGCCGAGGGCCTTTCCCTTTTGGCTGCTGCTCGTTGATGAACTGGACGTAACGTTACTCTTGTGCTTACCTGGCGCAGGTAGGAGCGAACATTTTCCTCGGAAATCTTGATCCGGACGTCGACGAGAAGACCATCTATGACACTTTCGCTTCCTTTGGCAATATTCTGTCTGTTAAGGTGGGCAGAGGGTGTTTTCACGAATCTTTCACCAGGTGGCGGGTAAAGAACTCCTTGTGAATATAGACCAGCGGGACAATGTTGGTGTTCCTACGTGCACGCTTCCGAGGCCCCCAACGTGTTCGGCTGCTATGGGGTAAACCTTTGGCTGGTCCGGACACTTCCATGAGACTCCGGTTTTCAGATCATCCATTCCCCGGTTCTGGTCGCTT
>NW_027156301.1:0-25251 GCF_002600585.1 Cystoisospora suis | reverse complement strand
GAGGAGCCGCAAGGTTTTGAAGGGCAGATTGTAGTGACAAGTGGTTTTGTCGCACACCGCCCTCCACTAGCCTGACTGTTTTTTCTTCAGGTCATGCGAGACCCGGAGACAGGCATCTCCCGGGGCTTCGGTTTTATTTCGTACGACACCTTTGAGGCTTCGGATGCAGCTCTAGCGGCAATGAACGGGCAGTTCATATGCAACAGGCCCATCCATGTCTCGTACGCGTACAAAAAGGACACTCGAGGTGAGCTAGGAAGCTTTTTCCATTGGACTAGCTGGAGGTGAGCCTGCAGGAAGAATGCCTTTTTGGACCCGTGGAGAAGCTCCAGAAGCTCATATCCACATGTATTGTGCATGCTCTGATTCGTTCCGTTGCCGAAGCTCTCGGCGCGAGCGTCTCGAGTCGTTTTTCAGCTCTGCGAGCGGACTTGTTTTCTCGTAATGGACGCAGGGGTGTGCGTGTGCTCATGGCATCAAACGGGTGTCGGGCACCAGAAGCCCTCTCCCAGCTTTTTGTCCCAGTCCAGCTATTCCTGGTTTCTCAAACTTTTTCTCTTGCGCGAGGAGACCGAGAGCGGGCGCGACTCTGCTGATGCTGACGGTGTTGACGCGTATGAGTACACAACTCTCGCGTCTACTTTTAGAAGAGCTTCGTCACCCCCGCTGACAAGCCCAGCTGCGGTGCGGAATCTGTTAGGGTCTGTAGACGCGTATTTAGGGAGTTCCTGTTTGTGCGTGTTCAGACTACTATCTAGAGGGGTATGCTGAACGTCACTAAGGATGCATCGTGCTGCGTATGGCTTTTTCTTGGAGATTTGATGCTCCCGACTTTGTACAGAGAGACCGGATTTTCCAAGGAAGTGCTGAGGATAAAAGTTCTAATCAAAGGCAGATGGATGAGGGTGACCAAAATTTTCTCTTTCTCCGGCCTATGAGCTGTTATTTGCCATCACTGAGTCATTAATGGGGGTGGCTCCTCTTTTGTGGCACGTTTTTTCCCCCTTCCATCAGGTGAACGACATGGTTCTGCAGCGGAACGCCTTCTGGCTGCTAATAGACCACAAGTTGCCAACCCCAACGCACCTGTCTCGGCTATCACTAAGGGCCCTCCCAGTCTTCTCATGTCCGGCGGCGGAATGCAGCCCCCGCTTATCGGTAGGTCTGCGACGGAGCAAATAGCGGGTTAGTCACGTATTACGAGAAGTGGTCATGCCACGTGCTAACGCCCCTTGTGCATGTTGATGTACAAGTTTGCTTGTCACTTTCTGTGGAGCCGTGAGAGCAGAGGGAAAGTGGAGAGACGTCAGTATAGGGCTACGCATCGAGTTTTTGTTTGAGTCACGTCCTGTGCTCCTGCAGGAGCACCATGCTAGGGGTGGCACGGCAGCACCGGGAAGTGTTACAGACCAAGGAGGTCATCGGCCCACACACTCATGAGCAGTGATTTGTAGCTTTGGTCTGTGGCCAGATTTCCTTGAGATTGGGGTGGACGGTCGCCGGAGGACGGCAGTAGCGGGGTTACTTTAGACGCCTCCTCTTGTGATTTTGTATGCTTTACTTTCGCTGTGACTGTTTGGTGACCTACTTGGGAATGACATTGCTTGCTTACTGCGTCTGGACGGGTAGCATCATCAGGCCGAGCTCATCCACTCATTTGACAGACCGTTTGCCTTGTGCGCGCCACGACCACTCACTCCCCTCTCCATTTTATTGTCTCTGCATCTGCAGGCGGAGTCGGAGTTGCTTCTGGTGGCCTGGCTACCATTCCAAATCCTCCAGCTGGAGGGGGAATCCCTGCAGGCGCGGCGCAGCAACCGTTCTCTCCTCCTTTCTCCGGTCCTCAAGGTGCCGGTGGAGGCCCGTCGGGGGCACCAGCCGGTGGGGCAGGACCCTCCGGTGGGGGAGTCACGGGAACAGCCTCAGGCGGTATGATGCGGATGGGCGACCTGCCGCCTTTACCGTTACCCCCGAGTATAGCAGGCGGCCTCCCGAATCTCCCTATGGGCCTTCCGCCCCCTCCACTGCTTTTCATGCCGAGACCGGGTAAGAGCAAATGACTGGAGTGCTTTCTTTGTGCTACGATAAGTGGCTAGATAGATTTGGCGTTCCGTCTGTTGTCGGAAGGCTTCATGAAGCACGGGGACATCTATGCTGGATGGAGAGGTAGTGGCGTGTCTCCTTCAGGTGCGGTCCCGCGCGAGATATGCTACTGCCGAAACGCGACAGGTGGACGACTGTGGGCCCTTTCGCGTACTGCGAGCCGGCATGTACGCAGTGCAGACCTGTTGGACTGGTTGTAGAAGGCGGTCAGTGGAGCATGGCGAAGACACGAAACCAGTGCCTCAACTGGGCACCCGGGACCGTAGACTGAGCTTCGGCCGCTGAGGGGAGTGCCAGCGCTGTTTGCCACTTTCCTTTTCCACTTCCTTCCACGGTGTGCATGTGCACCCTATTGCTCGCTGTATCTTTTTCGTATCAGCCGTTTGCGGTGCCAGTCACCTTCCGCTTTACAGCACGCGTACAGTGTACAGGGAGCGTATTTTTTATTGTCTTCAAGGCACTCGTCTCAGCCTCTCCCTGAGAGCACACTTTCTTTGGTTCTTTCTGTGTCCGTTTGTGATCGTTGTTGTGCCAGGTATGCCCCCGCTGCCCCCGCTGCCGAATATGAACTTCGCGTCTCCTATGGGAGGTCCTCCATCTTCTCCGAGTGTCGCTTCGCCGGCTCCTTCCTCTCAAACCCCGTCTACAGGAGGCGCGCCCCCGCCGCCAGGTGCGTCTCCGTCCCCACAGGGACCTCCTTCCTCCATGCCGCCGCCTCCCCGTCCTTCGCCTGTGCGCCCTGTACCGGGGCCAGGACCAGCGGGAATGTCTCCTTCCCCGCAAGATATGTTCCCGGGTGCCCCGGGAGGGGGGATGATGCCTCCGGCACAAAGGGCCTCCCCGCCGGGCGTGACCCCCCCTCCACATGGTGGTGGCATGGGTGTGCGTCCCGATATGATGCGTCCCCCCTTGCTCATGTCCCCCTCAGGGGGTGGGCCTCTACCACCTGGGGGGCCTGGAGGTTTTAGTCCAGGGCCACCGCCTCCCAGGCCGGGCATGCCTCCGCCTCCCGTAGGCAGTCCGGTTCCGGGTGGATTGATGGGACCGCACCAAGGCATTAGTCCACGACCTGCTCCAAGTATTCTGGGGGGGCCCCCGCCCCCCATGCCGGGAGGAGGGCCTATGCCGAGGCCGGGGCAAGGACCGATACGGTCTCTAATGAGGAACTGAGGACTTCGGGGCTGCTTCCGGTGATGTGCGGACAGCGTGTGTCGGACTTGCATCAGACCCGCACAGCTTGCGTATCGTGCATGGGAGTGATCGGACGCAGTTCAACGAGTCTGATTATTGACTGTGACGTCAGCACGCACTAAGCGATGTGCCGTGTACGTTCACCGCCAGACTTTTTTGGCGCTGCAAGGCGAAGTGCCGACCTGCCGGTCTGAACTGTCTGTCCGGAAGAGGGAGATAACTGGAGGAGGTTTGTTGTAGCGAAGACGTTAGTGCTGCCGGATAAGCACACGCGTCGAGATACACGCTGACACGGACTGGATGTGTTTGGAAGCTCGGTAGCGAGACCGTGTGCAAGTGACACTCCCCCACCCCCACTGAAGGGATTTTTGTTCTTTCAGTCCTCCCAGGCGAACAAGCGGCTCTCATGGAGCAACTTAATTGGTGGGGGCTCCTGTCGCGTCGCCGTTCTGCGTGCTCGAGCGTTTGCACGTTGCTGCTGGCGCACCGGGTTACGCGCATTGTAGCGGTCTTCAAAAACTTTCGTGGATTGGATGAACAGTTTGGCTCTGTGAAGGCAGCAGCTGTAACAAGGGGGGGACACGCAATGAACTGACAAAATGAGTCTACGGAAGAAAGCTCATGGGGGTAACTCGGTAGACCAGTCCAGATAATTTCCCAGTAGCGAAGTAGGTGCTGCTGAGCACGCCCCGTGCCGTGTGGACTGAAAGAGATGACTAGGCTCCAGGTGTAGAGGTGTGCGCGGTTCGCAAGAATTCTTCTTCACGGAGGCACGATCAGCTGCAAGTGTTCGCCAAGGAGCTGAAGTGTGTGCTGGAAAGGAAGTGAAAAAGAACGAAACTTCCCCTGTGCTGATACTGATCTTTCTTCAACGATGAGGGCTAGTAAGGAAAACAGGCTTGCAACTGAAAAGGAGAATACCGGGGAAATAGAGCGAAAGCACCTTGAAGATAGGACGATCCGGGCTTGGCCACAGGGCCACTTCGTCCCGTTTCTACAACGCTTGGCTCTGCGGGCCTCCTGTGCCCTGTTTCCCTGTCCCTTCCTGTCTCTACCATACTTCTTTCTTGGCCCCTCCCCTTTGTCCTGTTGCGCCTCTTCCTTTTCAATGGCGGTCCTTCATGGTTCCATCAGTGTAGGGCCAGGATTGCTTAATTCCCGGGACCCAAGTGTCAGCAGTCGCGCTAAAAGGGACGCCTGCTCTAGCACGGTTGGGACAGGCACCTTGGGGGCCGTGGTGCGCTGGGAGATGGGAGAGGCGTTCACCAAACCGGCTTCAGCAGTTCCAGAAGAAATGCGGTCAGATCGGAGACGTCAAGTGGAGGGGCTGCGCTATATGAGGCTCGCTGCTGGGGATAATTTAAGAGAACGTGACTTGGTCACACACTAGGAGAGCTTACATCATGAACTGTCTGTGACAGTAGTAGTCTCCCTTGTGTGAACGAGACCGGCCTGGTGGCCTCCTTAGGTCTCTGCCACCGAAGTAGTGTCCATACCGTGAGAAGCGGCCCGCTGGCATCGGGCGTATGTGTGAGGACGAATGAGGGAGGCAGGCATCTTTGCTGTCCTTTGGCTTTGCCTCCGTCGCCTCTGACTACTGTCGCTCGCGAAAACTATTGATCAATGTGTGGGAGGTTCGGCTTTGTCGCCTTGTGTTGTCAGGTGGGGTGATGGGCTAGGTGACGCTAAGCTGGTGACTAGCTCAGATGCCCTCTTGGCAGAATCAGCATTGCCTGCCAAAATCTGACTGCCACTAGACCAGCTTCTGAGTTGTATCTCCTTTTGATGTACCTGATATAAGAGATACAACAGAAGGTGCGGGCGCACCCTCGTCAAAAAAGAAACGTCCCCACACAGAGTACTGTCACACAGGAAGAAGGTGAGGAGTACTCCTCTACAGAGACATGCGCATGTTCAGATACACAGGCTAGACACGGTGGTCATATATACCCACATAGATAGATAGTTTCGTACGCACCTAGAAGCTCGAAACGCTTGGAAAGGAATATGGAAGATGTGTGTGAACAAGACAGCTCAGCAGCTTTCTTTCTGCGGACGCACCTTGGTACGCAACACACCCTGCCGCAGCACACAAACAATATTCAGCTCTCCTTCGTTCTGAAGAGACGAACAAGCGTAGATATTAGACTACAGGACGCAACTGAGAAACAAAAAGAGAGAAAGAGGGTGAGGAAGATAAAAAGAGAGAAGGAAAGACAGCGGGTGGGACGACTACCATCACCTCTCTTCCTTTCATGGTCACTATGTTCTCTTACGCTCTAGCTTGGCAGAAACGGTGGGGAGAGAGGAGTGAGGGAAAGGAAGGGGAAAGGAGGGAGAAGATGGGAAGTTTCTTTCTATGGAGGAGGACACCGGTCCATCATTTCGTTTCCTTCACAACGACTTGCTGGCCCATTTGTGCCTAAACAGATAGTACATGTTTATGTGTATAATGTCCCAGATACAAATGGTTGTGGCGTCGTTGGCAGCCGCACAAGAGAGTAGCACGTAAGAGGGTTTGCGATGAAGGATGGACAAAAAAACAGCCGGACAAGACGGTCGTGACGAGTTGAAACAATTCGAAAGAGTAGAGGAAACAAGAGGAGACGATGCAGTAACAGCAACGAGAACCTTCTGAGGCGACGATGGTTACTCGAACAGAGACATCGGACTATCTTTCTTCACAGAGTCCGATTTTTGTTCGTTCCACTAATGCACCATCTGTTACTCTCTTTCGGGGGAAGTCAGCTCTTTCTTCTACTCCCATCCCTTTCCTCGTACCCCTCTTCCGCTTCGGCCTGGACTGTTTTCGTACCGATGAGAATTTCTTTTCTCTTGCGTTCCCTGAGAACGCCCTGTCCCTGTTTCGGCATTACACTTTCTCGTCCAGCGGCGCCACACCACTCTGGCTTACTAACTTTCTTCTTGCTTCCTTTCGAGAAGACATGAAACGCGATGATTTCGATATCGAGCGCAATGGCAACACGTGAACCCTCGTCTCTTCTCCATCTTCTCTTCCTTTCAGCACACAAATCTGCGCACAGGTGCTGCGGTTCAGACAACTGAGTGGCTTTCCGTTGCCGGGATTGATCAGAGCTCAATCCCCTAAGGTGATACCGATGTTACGTCCGTGCTCACCCAGATGGCCGCAACCTCCTACAGAGGCGCCCGCCTCGGCTGCCGCAGGCGTCTGGTCTCTCTTGTCAGCTGCGGGACGGAAGAACACGAGAGAGTAACAGACGTAGCCAGAGAAGTCATTCGTGTGAATCCCTACTGTTAGCTGGGACGACAGCGACGAAGCCGAGCCCTGCGTTCTTGCAGGAGCCGGAAGTTAGTGGGAGTGACAGCCGGGCTCTGGCCGTACCAAGAAACTCTCTTTTAGTGATAGTTGACATAATAGTCTAGTGAAGTAGCCCCGCGTGTTTACTTCAAGCGAAAGAAGCTAGCGTTCCAGCAGATTGCTGTAGTGGCGAATCTGAGAATAACGCGGTGTGGCAAGTATCGGAGAGCGGGGGCAGCACAGTCATGCGAACAGATGGACAATCGAGGGCTCTCGTTCTGTGTATACTGTAAGGAAACATAGTGTCAACTGTATACAGTTACTGCTGGGTACCTGAGACCTTCATACAAGAGTTGTTCGGTAAGAACACCTCAGCGGCCCTCCTCCGTCTAAACCGTGATGAGCTGAAAAAGCAGACAAGAATCGGGGCACCGGGCGCTGCATCCTAGGCGAGCCGTAAGACACCGATATCGAGGGCTGACTGCAAGACACGGCCCCTTGCTCGCGGCACACCCCAAGAAAACCGGGACCGCTTTGCGCTCGCAAGACACGGGCGCATCGGCCGACTCACCGCTCGTAAGACGCGAGCATACAGGCCCTGCGGAAAACGGAGATTTGGTAGGGAATGAAGCCGCGATGGCTTGCGCCCGGTTTTTCTTTCTTCGGGCGCCCCCATCTTTTGTTTCCTCGAAACGACTTCTGAAGTTTCTACACTTCCTGCGAGTGTGCAAGCTATCCTTGACAATCTAATTGTATTCGCGAGCTTCCGCAATTGTTTTCCGCGAAAATTAGCCAGTGATCCGACGATGACGTTGCGTAAGTCGTTAAAGAAGTGGCTCTCCCCGTCTGGAGGCCCCCGGCCCGGCCAGATGAGGGATGTGGTTGTCTCGGAGGAGGGTGCTGCGGCACGCCGTGGTTGCCTTCCCTTCATGAGACGACCACGTTGGCGCTCGCTGTTGGAGTGGGCGGGTCTAACGAAATCTGCGGGTCCTTCATCTGTTTCTACAGCGGACGAGGACACGGTGGACGAGGTAGCAGGGGACGGAGAAGTGATCCATGTGTCAACGGCGGACACGGAGACGGTGGAAAAGGCAATAGAGTATAGGGAGGTGACGCAAGTGCCAAGAGGGGAGGAGGACTTGGTGGACGAGGCGACAGAGGACGGAGAAGTGACCGAAGTGTCAAAGGGGGACGGGGACGTAGTGGAAGAGCCAGTAGCGTCCGGGGAAGTGAGCCAAGTACCGAGAGGGAAGGGGGACATGATGCAAGTGTCAGGAGCGCACGGGGACGTGACGCAAGTTTCAAGGGCGGGCCGGAAGATGTTGGAAGGCGCGGTAGAGGAGGGGGAAGTGATCCAAGTGTCAACAGTGAAGAGGGACGTAGTGGAAGAGGCAACAGCTGTCGGGGAAACCATGGTAATTCCTAGATCCGCTCTGAAATACAGAAAGGTAGTCACGCGTTCATCGAGCGCGAAAAAAGTCCGTTTCCTTGAACCAGATTTGCTGACTCAGCCTCCGAGCGGCTCTTCTAACCTAGCTGGCGAGTCGCAGCAGCAACAAGTAGCGGCAACAAAGGAGGACAAGTCGAGAAGCCCTCTTCCTGTACTGCTCTTCAGGATCGAGTGGGAGGAGGTTTGTAAGTGGTTTGATCCCGAGAGTACCGGAGCTTCTTCGCCCCCCGGAGCGTCTTATACCGGCGAATCGGAGCAGGTCAGACAGTTCGACATAACAATCGGATTTGATGGGCGAGAAGCGTCGAACCGCACGGCACCCCCTGTCTACGTCTGCAATGACACTGAACCAGAGAAACGTACTGGATGGGTACCAATAGAAGAGAGAGCCCCCCCTGCAGGGGCAATACTCTTACCCCGTAGACGCAAGCCCCAGGGCTTCCGACTCTGTCCATGGGCGGGAGAAGGTCACGTGATCAACGAGGAAATGATGAGCTGCTTCGCTGCCGCCGAGAAGGCACTCAAGTTCTTGCTACCGTCGCTGGCAAAGCGCGGTTACCCGCTTCTGCCATACTCAGAGCGGACGGTGACCTGGAAGATTGTACGGCCCGCAGCTACTGGGGAAGACAAGGTCTCCAATCCGGCACCCCCACCCTTCTCTCCAGGTGCGGCAAGGCGTGACGACGGCGGCAGCGGCCGAGAAAGCCCCGGCCTCGACTCGTCGAGTGCAAGCTTCGAAGCGACATTGGCAGTGCCTCTTTCCGGTGCTGTGGAGAGGGCATACGAGGACATTCCCATGGAATGGTGCGGGGAGCAAGAGGAAATGTCTCCGGCTAACTGCGGAGCTGCAGCAGCAACGCTTGCTCTGCAACAGACCAGATACCCTTTGGAGTTTCCTTTTCCCAAGGACTCCTGCCGCATATGCCCCCTGTGCCAAGCGTGGAATCAAACGAGGTGAGCCATTCTTCCAAGCTGATAGAGGCCGATATTTTACCTGTTCTTTGAGGGATCGTGCTGCTTTCTCTTGTTAACGTTCGTACTCGGCAGAGCACGGTCATCCTAAGTGTGTCCGCGTATCTACCTCTCTATCTACGTGTATGTGGCTTCGCAGGCGTGGACAGAAGTACAAGTACACCAAGGTGTGTGCCGCAGATATTCCTCTATGAATTCAGAAGCCTTCGTGTTGCTCGTGTCTTGATTCAGATTCTTTCCTCCGGCCTGAGCCTTCTGCTCGACCCCTGCCTGGACGGCGGGGGAAGCTGCGCGCGGAACCCCAATAGAGGCCTTGAATTGTGGAAGAATGTATATACCACACTGAAGCATACGAAGGCCTTGACATGGCTACTATGCTCATCCGATCATAACCTGTGACACACGCGTCCATACAAACGAGTATGAAGAATTACAGAAAATACATCCTAACTAACAAACGCGACTTCCACCGCTCTCTTCCAGTAGTAACCACTCACGCATCGAAAATCACCACTCGAAATGCCCCAGTTGGTCACCGACCCGCGGTGTTCACGACCCACTGGAATATTCGCGCAGATGGACAACCACAAAGACGGCGAGCAGGCAACAAAAGAGGAAGAAGCAGGTACAGTGAAAAGGCTGGAACTGAGTCAGTGGCCCGGGCGACATGCAGCAAGCAGGACGGGGTCTTTCCTACATGGCACAAAGTGAGAAGCTAATTCGGTACATAAAGAGTTCTGTGACGCTTTTCATTCTTCCATTGCATGCCTCGGTTTTTGTTTGTCCCTCGTCCAGTCTGACGTACATACACCCGATGTAGTATGCGAGCACAGGTAGGGAGCAGGGGAAACAACAGGAATACAACTGTCTGGGCAGGGCGACAATATCCGGAGGTAGTGAGCCGGGTTCGTCACCAAGATCAGAGAGAGGTATTCCAGAGAGTGTGTACGTACGCGTGAGGCAGCCTTTCATCGGGGTGCAGATAGTCGTCTGTCCACCTGTATATTTCTCTGTCAGGGCACGTCCTGACTCGGTTTGTGAGTGGTCGTGTATATTTGTAAGCTTTGGTACAGATACCGGATTAGATATCAGAAAAGTAGAGGTTGTGTGTGTGCTGTCGGGAAGGCTTAGGGTGATTATCTGGAGACCCAGCCAGCAACATTCTTGCTTAGGGGAAGAGCAAGATAGATGACCTGGCGGATAGGAAAGTAGGAACTGGGTAGATAGTGGAGATAGGGAAGAACTCGGTAGCGGGAGAAGACACGGACTGCACTGTCTACATGAGTAAAGATGTATTCTGTGAGCAGGCAGGAATCTGTATGCCGGGAACTATAATGCCCTGGCAGATGGGAGGAGACGCGGCCATTCACGCGTGGGGTTGGGTAGGAGTAGGTGCAGGTAGAGTATAGCTGCGTACACGTACACATGTTTACGCGAGACAGCTACCTATTCCCGCCTCCACGGCCGCGCCGGGGAATAGGTAGCTGTTTCCATACCTATGAAGCTTACCCTTTTTTTCCTGTGCTTGCAGAAATATTGATTTGTCCTCCCCTTCTACTCAAACAAGGCAGTCTCTCTTCTTTTTCTTCTTCTCAGGAGAAACTACGTGACGAGGTCTCGGGGAGCTAGCCGAATTTTCCTCTTCGCTAGGTCGGCCTCTCTCCTGCGGCTTGAAGACAAAGGATCCCGGACACGCGCGGCTCTCATTGCTGGCGAGAGCACCGCGAAGAAGAAACGCCAGGGGGTCAGCTTAATTTTGCTGTTTTCTCTCTTTGTTGAAAGATCAAGAAAGGGACGGGGAGGACACCCTGGTGCCAATAGCGAACCTAACAATGCTGATGCACCTATGTAGGCTTGTGTGTGTATAGGTGTGCATGATCATTCTCACCGGGCTCAGGATATCGAGAGTACCAGGAATAGCATCCTCACCTCAGACAATCTTCGCACGTGACCTGCCCTTAAGAAATCACACCGGAGCCCTACATGGAAAGTACCAGCGTATCAAAAGATGGCTGTAGGGCCGTTGCCGGCTATAGGCTACACGACTCAGCTTCACGAACTGCGAAACCGGCAGCACTTGCACATCGAGGGAGCCGTCGATGGTAAAGACTTCAGATAGCTTCTCATGATTCTTTTTTTATGGCCGAGCGGGTTGTTTTTTATTTCCTCCGCTTCAGTGTGCGGGCCGGGGTGCTCTTGGCGGGGAGAGATCTTGAATCTCAAGAAATTTGAACGAGTTTAGCAGTAGATAGGCCCGGGAAGATGCAGCAGCTGGACGTAGCCATCAGCCGTCGCTTTTGCCGCACCCATCATCCTTTTTTTCTGCATTGCCGTGTGCATTTATGGATTTTCATGGACACGCCAGGAAACAGAGTATACTGATGTGGGAGAGACATCCCTTCCTCTGGACTCCTTTCCTCACAAAGGGGGATCGACACAGGCAAGGCCGGTTACGGTTTCAGTCTTGGTTGAGAGACCGAACGTCATGACACCAAAAGTGGTCTAGATGATGTTGATAAGGAAGAAGAGTTTTCCGGGCTGCCCCGTCCCCGCAAGCTCGAGACTTCGCCAAGGCGAACGGGGAGGGATGCGAGTCGCCACGACCACACTCTTTCGCCTTACGCTGCTTCTTACAAGGCTTTACTCTAAGCATGGGAAGCCTAGGCGAGCAGCAGAAAATAACAAGAATCAGTCTGTTACAAGTGTCGTGGGAGCAGCAACGGTTGATGGAAAGGAGTCTTCCGCGCCGGCTCGTCCCCCGGAGGTCAGGACTCCGTCAAGGCGGACTGCCAGGGGTGTCAGTCCCCGCCTCGACATTGGTTTGCGACTTCGCCGAAAGCGCAATGTTAGTCGTCGCTACTACGCTGCTTCACACAACGCTTTCACCCCTACATAAACTGCTAGAACGAGCAGCAGAAAATGTAGGGAATCACTTTGTTACAAAACCCAAAGGAGAAGCCATGCAAAGCGCCATCGGCTCTCCACAGAATCTGACGGGCAGGATTCAAGATCAAGTCCAACCTACACTGGCCGGAGCAGCACTTTCCGTGACACCTACACTAGTAGGTACAGCCGGATTGCAATTCATCTCACAGCGGAGAAAATCTGCTGCCGAGACAGAGGCGGCGCGGAAATCAGGAGAGTTTGTGCTGTCTCTCCGGGGAAGTAAATCCACCATTTGCACATCAACCACGAATTTGTCCCGAACCAGCGGGCAGTGCTGGCTGAAAGTAGGGCTCGAGAGAGATAGACTACAACATGCCATCAGTTGAAAACTGTGTAACGTCCGCGGTCCCGTAGATTTCAGACTGTGTTAGGTCTGGGGAGTCCAGATCTGCCGGCTCCGGGTCAAGCACTTGTTTCATATCCAGTGGTTTACGGGCTCCTCCGGCTCGCAATAGGCGGAACACCCTCTCAACGCCTATAGTGGAGCAATCATGCTTTCTGTTCTTGACGAGGGGTAACCCTCCAGAAGACTACGGTGGAAAACTGAAGAAGCAACCGTGACCCTCGTCTCTGCTGGTTCCGAGCCTACAGGCTGCCTCGTCCGGATGATTGCGGCAGCGACCATAAAACTGCAAACCAATAGGGGAAATTCTGCCAACCCCCTCTCCGGTCCGCCTGGTTTGCAGCGGGTGACGTTGTGAGACGGCGTGGAGCCATAGCGGTGATAAGCTTCGAGACCTCAGGGAAACGCCTGGAGACAGAATCTACTTGAGGCTCTCTACCCACGCCGTTTCACAACCCCACCCGTTGCAAACCGGGCAGACCGGAGAGGGGGGTGGCAGAATGTCCCCCTATTGGTTTGCAGTTTTATGGGCGCTGCCGCAATCATCCGGACGAGGCAGCCTGTAGGCTCGGAACCAGCAGAGAAGAGGGGCACGATTGCTTCTTCAGTTTTCCACCGTAGTCTTCTAGAGGGTTTCCCCTCGGCCGCCGAGAAGCTTGGACCTGCAGTTCGTAAACAAAATGAGTGTAAAGCCTCAAATACACTTTGAGTAACTTACTCAGTCACGGGGAGAGGTTACCACAATAGCACTAAAAAGAATACAAGGTGACCTAGCCTGCGTCCTCAGAGAGACGAGGGGCTGTGTCCTTCCCCGCAAGAGTCTTCCTCGCAATTCAAAGCGAAGACGGACAGGGTGGTCTGCTGGTGTGCAGCGGTGGACTTGGGATCCCGTTCAGGGTGCGGAGATTCATGTGGGCCTGCTTGTCTGTTCGGGCAGCCCCGAGTACAGCAGGACAATCCCCCCTATCTTCCGATCGGCGGCTCTTGTTTGTGCGCAGTTGGGCACCCGGAATAAAAGTGGAGAACTGTTGCAGCGTAGAGTGGAAACCAGGGCCAGCAATAGCCAAGCAAGGATGAAAGCGCGCAAGCCCGTAAGACCCCATATCGCGCGGAAAGATGAAGCGCCACTGGAGACGACTGATGTCTACCACGTCGTCTCAGACGAACTGCGCTTCTTCTGTGTTGCACCTCCGACGCTACACCACACTCTATGTGGTGTTGAAGTTCTGAATGGCAACACAATTGCTAATCCATCGTTTCCTTCTGTTACTCTCTCTTTCAGTGCTAGCCGCTTCACGTCGTCGCTTTCAGTATGCTACCCCCTCTCCCAAGTGGAGTCTGGCTACCGAGACACAGTAGAGATCACGGCCCGTGGGCGAAGTCGGCCTGTCTTCCAGAGAGCCGTCTCACTTGGTTTCTTTAGTGCAGGAAATCGATTCTGCCAGAAACGTGGGACAATCTAATCATGAACTGCGGGTCTCATTGTCCTAATCCGAGTGAGGTTACACATCAAGTCTCACCCCCAAGATCGTCTTCAGACCACTCAAAGGCGTACATCTCTACGGGAACAGAAGATCAGGGTACACCTCATCATTCTTTCTTCTTTTTCCTCGGCCCCCCCTTGATCTGGCAGACACTCAGAGACAATCCATGCTCGTGTCCTGGCACTCCCGATACGTCAGTTTTTCACTTTAGTTGCAGTCCCCCCTCTACCCCATTCCGGAACGGTGTAGTTGCTCTGTGCTCTCCAGCACACAGGACCGGACACGGAGAAAACGGAGAGAGCCTCTTTACACGTCCCCTGCCCTTCCGTCGTGAACTTCAGCCGGATGGGCGGATCGGCTGCCAGCGCGTTCCTACAGGAAAACTATGCGTATGTCTCTCAGTCTTTCTCTCCATAGCTTCGCAGTTCCGAGCAGAGACAACGAGTCGCAGATGCCCCAGTGGCAAACGGTCCACGCGGCTTACCCAGTGGAAGTCGAGTTCGAGAGTTCGATCCTTCCTACGATGAAATACGAGATAAGATCACCTTATCACTTATGACCGCTAGTAGAACACGACACGACTCACAACAGGCGAGCGAAGACGGAGAAACGCTTTGGGGGTATTACTGGAGACAGGAAATGCCGGGGGTCTACCGGTGTGTAATGTCCAGGAGAGTACTCAATGCCCCCTTCACTAAGTATCGCAGTCTTTCGAACTGTTCTGTTACACAGCGCCCAGTCTACATACCTAATCGATGCTGAGGAAAACCGGTAGAATTTCTCCTTCCCGCTCATCGCACTACCTGACTATGATTTGTGTACAGTGTTTCTGTAGCAGTGTCTGCTCTGTCTTCTTCAAACTGCTACGTGTGCGGGCCGGAGCTTGCGTAACAGAAGATACGAAGACGTATCTATCTGTAACAATGTGTACCTGCATGTATGCGCGATGAAGCTGACGAGAATAACTATGACGTCACGAAGGGACGACGAGAGTCTGCTGTCTCTTCGATTGCACATTCAGACAGTCCTGCAACATGCAAAAAGAAGAAAGAAAGGATACCACCGAGATGGTGCGGAAGTCGTCTTGTTGTTTGAAGTCCAAATGAACCAAAGAAGGAAACCAAGAAAAAAGATGAGGAAAAATGGCCGACAAGGGTGGATGAGAGCCGATCATGAAGAGTGAAAACCAACTGCGTTTGGATGACTACGAAACGAAAAGCAAACAAGCTGTAAAGACAAGGAGAGGCATAGATGTGATGTCTGGTTTTCGCCCGCGGGGTCTTCAAACACGAGACGTCTTCTCTTTGTTGTCAACTCTCCTCTTCTTTGGCGTTGCCCAGCGACATTTCACTCCTACCAACCAGCCCCGCCAAAGAAACTTCACGAGGCGGAGGAGATCGACCAACTTGAGAGAGATCAGGGAGAAGGGGTGTCACAGCTGAGCAATACGATTTCGATGATGTACGAGAAGACTCAAACAGGGAGAACGAAGAAGACTCTATCGACATTTTCCCTCTCTTTCTGCCATTGCTGTCTTTCACTTTTTTTTCTTTGGATATATCATTTTCATCATGAACAATGGAATGCTTGGTGCGCATCTGAGTAGAGATCACCAACTTGGGAGAGGGAAAAAAAGCACCTTCACACAGACATTCAGCAATCCTGACTGTCAATGAGGACACATTAAGAACTGAGAAGACGAAGAAAGAAAGCAAACCACTGACAGACAGACAAACATATAACGACGAAGAGACAGAAGAGGAAGGAGGAGGGGGAAAGACCGTTGAGCGAGATCTTCTCCTCAGGGGGTTCTCGTGATTTCTTTGGAGGCGCAGGAGGAAAGCCGAGGGAGGGATAGATAAGACGAAGAGAGCAAACACGACCGAGTAAGACAGAGAGGGAGGCCCGGGGGACCACTCCAAACAGCAGGGGGGAGGTGTCCCTACTTCCTTTTTGTCGTCACCATACATACACACAACTTGTTGCTCTTTCCACTTCTCTCTCGAGACGGACATCCGGGGAACAACAGGAAGGAGACTTGCTTAGCTGAGGGGGAGGCTTTCCTGGAGCGTCGAGAGGAACACGAAAGAAGAACTTGAGGTAAGGAAGGGCAACAAGAGTGGATAGAAGACGCTATCATTATGATCACCAATGGTGGCGGCCATCGGTCATAACAATAGAAGATGCGCTGAGAGAAGAATCGAAGAAAGGAAGAAAGACTAGAAAGCCGTATGAACGGCCGCCACCATTCATAGAACTTCCCAGTCTTTCTTCCTTCCTTTGATTTCTTTTTTCAGCAGACCCCTCCTTCCCCCCTCCTTTCCTACTGGGGACTGTTGAGTTCTTCCTTTAAAAAGAGCAACCTTTTCCCCCGCATTCTTCAAGATGAGAAACGCTGACGGAAGTGGAAGTGTCTCGCCGTGGCGTCCCTCCTGCTCGCTAGGGGAGGTAGGCCAGGAAGAACGAGGCAAGCCTGCAGCGATACTGAAGAAGCGATAGCGTGAATCATGAATCTTGACGAAGCGGAGAAGCACACCAAAAAAGAAAGAATAACAGGTAAAATCACCCCCAAAGCAGGGAAGTGAAGAAACAAAGGGGAAAGAAACCAAGGCGGTGGATCCAGTCATACAAAGGACAACACCCAAAAAAATTAAAAAGAACTTCTTCCTTCTTCTGGTTTCTTATTCTTTCGTCTTTTCTTCTGATTCTGGTTTTCAAGGTGTATATACACCTACATCCTGCATGCCACATACACGAGGTATACAGGTTCAAATACTGAGGCACCATGCATGACCGGAAAGGTCATCTCATCTCTCTCTCTTTCCTTTCTGTTGTCTGTCTTGCTCAGTCCCATTTTGCTGTTGAACTTCATTCAAACTCCGGATTGACTCTCCACCACGCAGGTACATTGGTGTCTTTAACTCTCTCTTCCGTTCGCTTGTCGGTCAACCGTCTTCATTCTTCCGATTGATTCCGAGAAGAGCATCTAGCCTGAGAAGAAAGAAAACTCCACAAGTAAATCACACTCCTTCTTGTAAGGGGGTCTCTCAAGCAACAAGAAGCAGACGTTTCCCGGGAGAAACAAAAAGAATGAAGGACAAAAGAACAACACAAGTGACTCTATTCTATTTTAGCTACCTAAACGCGAGGGAAGGGTCGCGTAGACAAATAAATCACACACCATGCGTTCAACAACCGCTAGGGGAGAGGGTGATCGTACAATACTACACCTGCATCTAGATATATCAATGGATCTATTTACGTACGTATACAGATACACATATGCATTCTATATGCTGGGGGGACTGAAACAGGTGACTCACCATTCTGAGAGGACTGTCGCAACGCCGTTGTTATGCTCGAGAACGTTATTCAGTGTCCGAGCTCTCCAGCGAAGAACAGGATGAGCCATCTCTCTTAGAGAAAAGAAAAGCTGGTCTGAATCGAATCCCTCGGACATGTCTTCACCATGACGTCTATGCTCCAGTCGAATGGCCCCGTCCTGTTCCCCCTCTTCCTCAAATTCATCATCCTTCGGTGCAGCATCTCCTCTTCCAAACATCGCCAAGGAATCAGAGGGCATCTCCTCATGTACCATCGTTTCTTTCTTCTTCCCTTCCTTCCCCACCTCGTCTTCCCCCGTCTCGTGCAACGACGCTGAAGAAGATGAGTTACCATGAGTTGACAGCTGATCTTTCTCTACTTCTCTTAGAGTAGAGGGAGCTTTGTCCGCCTCTCCAGTGTAACGTGGTCTTCTAGGGGGGAGAGAAGGAATTGTGGTAGTCGTAGTGGACGCGCGAAACTTTCTCTCGAAACTCAGGATCCTTCTCGAACTGTCATCTTCAAGTTCGTCTACTGTGAAACGGCGCACGTTCAGCATTGAGTTGATGCCCTCTGTAGGTTCACTGGCCACGGCTCTTTCACCATCTTGGAGAAATTCTGATCTCTCGTAGTTCACTCGCTGAAGTCTTCACGTGTGAAGGACAGGCTCGAAGAAGCACACCACTCATCTTGGAGAGCACGTGAAATCTGCTCTGTATTCCAAAGAGCCAAATGTCCCCCTCCTATCACTCCAAGAAACTGTCGACTCACAGCCACCGCCCCCGCTCACCACAGCAAGGGCAACAGCGGGTTGTGTAACCGGCACAGGTAGACACCTCTCCTCATTTATCATTTTGTTCTCTTTCTCGTTTTCTCCTCCATCTCCTTCACCTCCTGCAAACCAGTATGCTTCATCTTTTGGATCAAATCTCACCAGTGCCGCATTTCGTTCATCTCCACAGCTGGTGCAGACACCAGTCGTAACGATCCCAGTATTGTCGGCATGGAAAAACCATATTCGCAGTAGGTGGTTCCTTCTTCGATATCATAGTCATCATGTCTTAGCAACTCATCTACACTTAACGAGTGTTCTTCGTCAAAGCAGGGAAGTGTTCCATCTTCTTGTACTCCTCTTCCTCCACTCTCCTGTTCGCGTGAAGCCACCCCGAACGGTCTTCCTTGGAAAAGGGGTGTTTTCAAAGGCGTCGTTGGGAAAGGCGAGACTTCTCCATCTCCCTCCTTCAAAAGCGAGAGTTGTGTAGTCTCGAGGCATGCAGCGGCTTCCTCCTCTTCAATGTTCTCTTTATTTATGATCATCTCCTTGTCCTTCACGTCACCCCTTTTTCTCTTTCCGACACGAAGCCACATCGGCAAACACGACGTAGAAGACGTGTCAGGAATGCAGCACGCGGTCATTGTTGTTGCCCTGTTTTCCTCTGTTTTTCCCGGGCTTCTTATTCAGCTCCTCTTTCTTTTCCTCACAGGGTGGTGGCGGTATTTTCACCGAGCCTGGAAAATCCTCCTGCTTCACCGCCGCCGTCGCCGCCTTGCGGCTAAGCCACCTGAACGGTGACGACGGGAAACCCATTCTCTTTCTACAACAAAGACTGGAGAAAGTCAACCTCGGACTGAACTCCGGAAAGAGTATCCTGGTAGCTGCTAGCGTCAACGCGGAAGTTCGCAAGCAATTGTTGCAAGATTTCAGCAGCGGCGCCCCCGTAAACGCCAGATTAGAAGAACGGGGAGAGACCTCACCCGTTCCAAGTGCCCCCTGACCTCCATTCTTCATATCATTCATGCTCGCCTCTTTCCGTTTTCTTACCACCTGAATCCAAAGGCGCTCGTTCGGTTTGCGGTAGGGTACAGGAAGCTGGAAAGAAGACATACCAAACGGCGAGCAAGCAGCTAGCACAGCTTCGAGTCTTTCCCTCGCTTGCTCGTGGGGCTGGGGCTAGATCTAGTGTGCCTACCTGTCTTTCCCCTCCCCCGCTTCTTCCTCCGCATTTCGTCCTTGCCCGTCGGACTGAGGACGATCTACGAGGGCCGAGCCGCGTGGCTGGATGCTTCTCAGTCCCTGAGGAGACTGATCCTCTCATTCGTGTGGATTTTTCTTTCATCTTCGTTCTCTTCTGTCACAAGAACAAAGAATGTTGAACAGAGGCTCTTGTCCGCTTTTTCGTTCGGCTGGTGCAGAATGGTCGGTGTCAAGCAGTTTCTCTCGGCTGCGGTAGGAGATAGATATAAGATCCCAAACTTCTGTATAAAGAGAGAAGAAACTGTATGGGTGGGCGTGGGCGCATCATGGCCTATGAAGTTTCTTTCTTTCTTCTTTCCATAGTTCGTAAGTTCAATCGCTTTCTAGCTGCTTGTTCGTTCTTCCTCCTCCTTTCCTTTCGTTTGTGGTTTCCCCTGGCGGCGGACTGTCGTTCACTGGGTGGACCATCCATCAGTAGGAACGAAAGAAAGAAAAACAACACGATGCCTGCAGTTGTCCTCTCTCGAATCTTTCATTCATGTCTCACTTATTTCTCTCTTTCCATTTTCCTCCATAACAACAATGGTTCAGCGTTTAGGCTAAGAATAAGAGAGGAGTGCAAGTAAGCCAGCCGAGTTTCTGAGCTAAGCAGTTGTCTACAACAAAGAACTCTGGTCAAGAAACAGCCCCCCTGCTGTCTGCCCACTACGGTGCAAGCGTCGATGGGGCGCCCCAAGGAGCAAGAGGGCTGTAAGCCTGAGCAAAAGCACGACGGCTTGCATACCGCGCACGGGTATTCTCCGTGCTGCGTACAGCGACTGTAGGCTGACACCGTGCAATCTTCTCGGGCTTCGCCACCCCGGGTGGCCGGTCACTTAAGGCAGCAAGAACACAGGCGGCGAATGGCTCGCACAATCCTAAAACCGGAGGGGGAGCGAAAGGGCGCACGGCTTCAGAGCAGCCGGCGCCCGCGGATCATTATAACAACCTCTGATGTAGTATGACTACCGCAGAGAACCAGCGTCCCTTCTGGCCTAAGAGTAATTTCCCTGCCAGCTTGAGACGGAGGCACAGAAGAATCGCCGGAAGCTTTTTTCCTCGTGCGCGTTCCCAAATAAAGTGGGGATAGTGGTAATTGTGGAGGCGTCCCAAGCCTCCCGTTTCGGGTGGTGTGTCCACTTACGGTACGGGTCGCGTACTATGGGATCGTTCACTTCGCTCTGCTCGCCCTGGAGACGCTAGCGCAGTTGACCAGTTACGCCTCAGGGGTCCAGTACTGAGCCCTCGCCTCCCTGGTACGCTGGGGGACGGGCACACCATCCCAGCCACACGTTTTTTTCCCCCTCGTATTCTTCTCAGGTCCAAGCAGGCTACACGATGTTCCCAAAGTCGGCAGGCCACAAAGTTATTCTTCTGAGCCGGCCTACTGGGAACCGTGGCTTTGCGGGCCCCAGGGCCTAACGTGCAAAAGAAAAAACTTCGTGCTACAAGCTCTTGGGGGCGGCATTGCCGAGGGGGGGTTTTCTCACGTGACCGGAGAAGAATCATCAGTTCTCCTGAAACGCTACAAGTTTGTCTGGAGGGCGAAGGCGACGAGTTCAGTGGATCAGTTTTGAGAGTGCCTGCTGTATGTATCGCCATGCTTTGGGACTACACTCACAAACGCTAGTTTCAGTGTCCACAAACAACGTTATAATGCATGGGCGGAGAATGCAGTCTTCCGAGTAGAACCGTAGGGCAAGAGGTGTATGTACAGACGGACGTTGGAGAGTCTTATGAGTGCCGTAGACTCGTCCGGGGACTGAAGGTGATTTTTTTGAGAACCGACTCGAGAGCGGAGGATGGTAGTGCGTCATGGGTTTAGCGGTGTTGGTCCCCGGCTGTTCTACATCCTGAGAGGCGGGAGTGCTCGGGACAAGAAGGATCTTCTTCGCAAGCCGGCAACATGCGGTGTAGTCTGGATTCATTGGCAACTGTGATCTCCGCGCTGCGAGTCAAGAAGGTGATGGCTGCCCTCAAATTCAGATGCGCTGAACTCTCCAGACACGACCTGGTAACGAGTGCTCAGGGATTCTTTCTGTTGTGACCACGCAGCCACCTTGGTCTGGTTCTTCTTCTTCCCCGTGCTGTTACTCTTGTCTTTCTTCGTCTCTTCTCTCTCTCTTCATGAGCGTCTCCTAACGTGAGCATTGGCGGCGGACCACACGGTCGGAAGGGGAACATACTGTGCCGCCTGTGAGTTCTGCATTCGCCGAGTCGCTGATCCATCGTCGCGGCCGATCGTCCGCGGCTCTGTTCGCTGAGTCGGTGTGGCGTAATACACAATAGCACATCTCTCAAAAGAGAAAACCGCAGGTTGACAAAGTGGGCGGAAGGAGGAGGGACGGATAACACATATGCACGTATATATGTAGACTATTTAGAGAGAAAGACTCATGGTAAATAAGTAGGTATCGGTGAGCATACACGTCGACGTAGGCAGGGAAAAGGGAACCCGCAGTAATAATAGCCGTGTAGGTGTAGGTTTCGTTACGATAGTCATCTGTGCATCTGTTCTATGATAAAGGATGAATATGAGCTGTGATGGAGAGATGTTGATGATCTGTTCCTGACTGTAAAGACACGGGTATAAAAAGGAAAGGATGTCAGAACTGGCGGCGAGAAAAAGCTCGTTAGCACACGCCTGAGCGGAGCGGCGGAAGGAACCGACAGCAAGTCTATGTTACGCGACCAAGATGACTGCAAGAAAATCGTCACAGAAGAGATAGGCACACACATACATATGCAACACTTAGACACAGGGGTGGGCGTCGGGAGAAAAATTCAGAGGTGCACCTCCGTCTCTGTTCATCCAGTAGAGAGATGGATTTGAACAGAAGATCCGAAAAGAGAGCGAGGAGGAGAATGAGAGGCAAGGCGTGTAGCCGTTCCGCGTGAGATTATTCGATTTCAAACACCAGCACGACGGCGGCTCCGCTTCTGGATTTCTTGTTATCAATCTGAGGCAGAAAAAAAAATTTCGGGCAGGCAGGTGGGCGCCTGAAGTAAGATTGCTCCGGCCAGATGATAGCTGACGCAGATGCCCAAAAGTAATTTCCTTGTGAGGGACATCAGACGGAGACAATAGAAGAGGGGGAGGGTGGGAGACACAGATAGGAACGATCGGCCAGGATCAGAGAGAAAACCGGAGAGAGGATCAAAGAGAATCGGATAGAGGATCACGGAGAACTAGAACGGATCAGAGAGAAAATCAGAGAGACGATCAGACCGAAGAAGAAGAGAATCGACGGGAAAGTCCCTCCTCTTCTCCCTCTTTGTTTTCTCTCTTCTTCCGTATCTGCCTGGGCCTGCCTTCCCTATCATCCGGTTGACAGCGTTAGTACATCAACAGGAAGAGTTCTGCTTCTTCTTTTCCCTTCTTAGCACACACCTTCTCTCCCCCTTCGTGTTCTCGTATGCATTCCCTTCATCTTTCTCCGTCTCACTCGAGCAATACCATTAGCTTCTTCTTTTCCGCGGGCTTCGTCTTCGTCTTATCTCTCATCCTTCTTTCAGGTGTCCCTGGCCTTTTTCTCTGCCTTTGCGTGATCTTTTCTCCGAGTAAGCACTAGTCTCACCGTACAGGGTTTTCTTTCGTTTTCCGCTTACTGGCTGACCAGAAGAATAAGAATCACTCCCACGCCTTTCTTTCATCCTCCTTTGTTGCGCGATGTTGTTTGTTTTGTTCCCTTCTTCTAGTTCGTACTCCATATGTTAATCAAACTTTTATCCCCGGACAAAGAGAAAAGGAGAGAGTGAGGGGGAATGAAGCTTCAGAACTCCACATCTCAATTCTAGTTTTCTTTCTCTTCACCACCCCGCAGTTTCGATCCCAAAGCCGTATATTGCCATATCTTCAAATCTATATATAGAACCAGACTCTTGTTGTTTTCTTCATTTTCATTTTCGACGTTTCTTGGTCTTTCTATAAATGTTAGAGAGAAGAATTCCCACGAGGTATGTTTCATTCCTTTCAGAGGAACGCGACCTTCCGCGCGAGAGGGCGACCGGGTGGCCCCGCAGAAATAACGCTGGAAGTATAAACTCCTTACTCATGTTCAGTTGAGAATTCCGCAGGCACACCAACGCTTTTCCGTTTTTTGTTCTATTTCCTTGAGTATAGCAATGATAAGCTTTCGGCTCCTCTGCTTCTCCTACAGCATGAAAAGGCATTTCAATCAAACAAGTAATGCCAGCTGGTGATCAACAATAACCACCAAGATTTCTGTAGCGAGTCACGGGACCCCCAGGTGAGTACCGAACAGCTTCAGAGACAACGATGTCAGCAGGAAAATCCATCGGACCCCGCCTAGGAGGCAACAACACGGCAGCTACCAGCAGTCCTCTCTCCCAGTTCTACGTCGAAACCGTTCAATTACCCCGGGGGCGGGGGGTACTAGTAGTGATAGTAGTAGTAGCAGTAGCGACAGCAGTAGTCGGAATAGCAGTAGTACTAGTAGCAGTGATAGTAGTTGTAGTACAATAGTAGTAATGGATTTAGTAGTAATAGTAGTAGTAGCAGTGATAGTTGTAATAGTAACTAGCAGTAGTACTAGTAACAGTAGTAGTGATAGTAGTAATAGAAGGAGTAGTGATAGTAGTCATAGAAGTAGTAGTGATAGTTCTGATGGTAGTGATAGTAGTGGTAGTAGATAGTGGCATTAGTACTGATGGCAGGTAGTAATAGTACTAGTAGCAGTACTAGTAGTGATAGTAGTAATGGTAGTAGTGACAGTCATTGTAGCGATACTAGCGGTAGTAGCGATAGTAGTAGTAGTAGTAGTGAGGTTGATAGTATTAATAGTACTAGTGATAGTAGTTGTGATAGTGATAGTAGCAGTGGTACTAGCGATAGTAGTAGTGGTCGTAGTAGGAATAGTGGTAGCAGTAGCAATAGTAATAGTGATAGTACTATCAGCGATAGAAGTAGTAGTAGTGATAGCAACAGTGCTAGTATCAGCGGAAGTAGTAGTAGTAGCAACAGTGATAGCAGTAGCGATAGTATTAGCAGGCGTTTCCTTCCTTTCTAAAGAAGTGCATGCAGACACATAGTTCGATAGGAGAAAGGTATCTGTGTATCTGCATGCATCTGAAGAGACAAAGGTTTGAAGGTGGATGTAGATATATAGGTGAAGTCTTCGCCGAGAACACGACTGATCGAAGATCTCCTCTGTGTGCCTCCTGATAAAGACCTATGGTGTTTTCTGAGTACACCTTTGTTTGCGCTTTCCTTAGTGAAGCTCTTTCTCGTTCTCCATTTGATAGCCCAACCCCACCTCTTAGAAGACTCTTCCTTCTCCCACGTCTATCTATCTATCCATCCCGAAGTCTATAGGAGAGTTTTTCTTAGACCAGCTTCTTTTTTTTGTGCTTATCCAGTCGGAGAAATAAAGCCAGGAGGAAAAAGGAAAGACTAAAAAAATGATGATACACAACAATGTCATAGAGAAGAGAAAAAGATTTGAAGAGAGAGAACAGCTATCCCTCTCTACCTCCTCTTTCCTTCGTCCTTTCTGGCTGATCAGTGGTTATGCCCGGAAGCATATTCTTTTGTCTCATCACTGTCCATCTACAATCGAGAAGACGAATCGTACAAGAGAGACCGAAACTGATGAAGGTTGAGGTTCTACTTAGTCTCTTCTTCTTAGAGAGAGATTCGCTGGTCAGCGTCTCCGCCGATTGTCCACGAAGTCAATCAAATACCGCGGGGCCTCCATCCAAGGGTCTTTTCCCTTGGAAACATCGGCGTCGCAGCAAGCGGATCGTCAAGCAACTCGGTAACGAGGGCCGAAGGACTGACACTTCGTGGGACAAGAAAACCATCACGATGCTGACACACGACTCGCATACCCCCTGCCGCCCAGTACCACGAGATCACTCGTAAGTGCTAGTCGGATTGCCAGTGCTATCCGGCGCAGCATACCAGAAGTCTCGATTAGTTCGTGGTGACACTGTCATTAGGTGTCCAGACGGGCTCTCTGGTGCCACGTGGGGGCAAGACTGCAGCGCCCGGTGTCCACTCGTTAGTTCCCTCGGTTTTCCATAGGAAGGTAAGTTCTGTTTTTCCCCGGCAATCCCATGACAGTCCCGGTCATCACACCTGTTCATCCGATGCATGCTCACAACACTCTCTCGTTACAGTTTCAC
>NW_027156300.1:0-265 GCF_002600585.1 Cystoisospora suis | reverse complement strand
ATCGTCTTTATACGGGGCAACATTGCTTTTGCTCCGTAGAGTTCTTGTGCCACTATGAATTGTTGGCGGTGCCTTCTTCGCACCCGCCTACTCAGTTTCCTTCCCCGCGTTCGCTTTCCTCTCGTGAGTAACCTAAGTTTGAACCTAACAACTTGACTCCGGCTTATATTTCTTGTCTCGATCTCTGACTCTTTCTTAATCTTTCTACGCCTTTCCTCAGGCGTTGAAACTTCCCCCACTTTAGCTTCTGCTACACCTCCTCGCT
>NW_027156299.1:226-10477 GCF_002600585.1 Cystoisospora suis | reverse complement strand
ACACAACGGGGTGTATATACACCCTGTTTCCGAAGTATCGAAGAAGAGAGAAAGAAGAAAAAGAAGAGACGATACTTCTTACCAATGGCTCGGCACGATAAGGTAATTTCTCTAGATCATCTAAAACATCGAGAAACCATTCAGCTCCTGTATCAGGAATGAACTCTCCGCTCATTAAGAAATTCCTTATCAGTAGACGGCCGAGGCCTTCTTGCTTCTTCATCTTCTTCTTTTTAGGGAACTCCTGACTATACACCTTACTCGATCTTCTTTGCTTACTCTTTCCACTTAGAGAGAGAGATGAAGAAGGTCTCGAGAGGCTACCACTACTACTTTCATGAGAAGGTTCTTTTGCCAGCGTCTTTCCTTGCTTCTTCTCTCTCTCACTTTCTCCCGAGAGATCACCCTTCTCTTCTTCTTGTTTACTTCCTTTTCTCCACGACTCTCCATGCGTCTCTTTCATATCTCGATTCACTTTACTCACTTCACTTTCTTCAACAAGATTCGCTTTTTTCACTACACTGGTCGCTTGCAAATCCTTCCTCTTCTCCTCCTTTTCTTCCTCTCCTTTCTCTTCCTCTTCTACACCTTTCTTCTCCTTATTCTCCTTCTCATCCTCTTCTGAATCCTCTTTCTTCTTCTTCTTCTCCTTCTCGACTTCTTCTATACCACCCACGTTGTCCTTCTTCTTCTCTTCTATACACTGCGCCTCCTCCCTCTCTTTCTCCTCCTTTTGTGCCTGTTGTTCATCACGTCGTCTCTTCTTATCACCCTCTTCACTCTTCTTCTCCTTCTTTGTCTCTTCTTCTTTCTGTCCCTCTTTCAGAATCGAGAACAGTCGATTCTTTAGAGTCTGTAAAGCGTCTTGAAAAAGATGACACCTGGAGCCTATCGTATCAGAGCTTCCTCCTCGCTCTCTCCCCCCGGGGAGACTGAGAGGAGAAGAAGAACGGTGACGGAGTTTCTCTCCTCCTCCTAGATTCTCTTCACTTATTTGCTTCTTCATCTTCTCTAAGCTGTGCTCGGAAAGAGAAGAGGAAGAAGCAGAAGAAGGATCGACTCGAGGCCCCCCAGCAAGACTCGCCATGGCAAGAAATGAAGAGGAGGCAGCTATCTTTCTTTTCTTGCGATTTGATAGAATGAAAGCGCCGCCGTTGCTCGAACTTCCTATCATGCTGTCTCCGTGAATGACCACCCCTGCTGCTCTTCCTGCTGATAGAGGATAAGAAGAAGATGAAGATGAAGAAAGAGACGCAGAAGACGAGGAAGAAAAACTGGGGGCGCGTGTATCTTCTTTATCAAGGAGGTCAGGATCTAGGACAGGAGAGAGAAGTCTAGTTCCTTCTGCGCCGGGTTCTTTCGGTTCTGAAGGCTTTTCATTGAGACACATGCACGGTGAAGATGAAGATGAAGAAGAAGAAGAAGAAAAAGAAGAGAGAAGAAGAGAAGGGGAAGAAGAAGAAGAGGGTGCTGGCGGGGGTCGACGTGAACTTTCGACTCGAGGTGTTCGCTCCTCGTTCTCATTAAGGTCTGTTGAAGTTGTCGTATGAAGGAGAAGAGGAGATACCGCCGAGACGGCTGTAGAGATAGAAGAAGAAGCAGATGATGAGAGACCCGCCAAAGGAGGAGATGAAGAAGAAGAGATATCTTTACGTGGTCGTCCTCGTTTAACACGAAGAACAAGACTTGAGACGGTAGAAGAAGAAGAATGAGAGGATGAAGAGAGAGATGTAGAAGAGCCGTAGACAGGTAAAGAAGAGGAAGAAGAAAGAGAAGATGAAGAAGCGGAAGCCGAAGAGGAAGAAGAGACAGAGAAGTCAGGTGGAAAAAGAGATTTCGAAAGAACGACAGATCCGCCTTTTCCCCCACTTCCTCCTGCTATGAAATGACCGAGTCCTTCTTCACTAGTTAGCCATTCACCCCAGTAATCTCTTTCTTCTTTTCTTTCTTTTCTCTTCCCATGTGAAAGTTGAGTCGTTTCTTTATCTCTTGACGATAACGAGAAAAAAGAATCATCTTTCGCATGAATATCTCCCTTCCTTTCACACGTTTTCTCTACACGAGGAGAGAGAATAGATGATGATGATGATGCGCAGGATGAGGTGTACGTACACCCCAACTTGGAGAGATCTGAAGGTGATGTCGAAGGATTCTTTGACCCTTCTCTTGATCTCTGGAGATCTCCTCCTCCATCTAATTTCCTCCTCATCTCGTTGAGAAGATAAGACTTCTTATTCTTATGCTCTTCTTTCTCCTTTTCTTCTTCTTCTTCTCCTTTCTTGCCCTCTTCGCCTTCAGCACACCTCTCCTTCGGATGAAGTTGAACCCCCTCATCTGACACAACACCTTCTTCCTCACAATCTTCCCTCTCTTCTTCTTCATCTTCGCCCCCTCCTTCTTCGATATCTTCTTCTTCTTCATCATCGGATTCAAGAGATGATAGAGAGACATTTGATTCGTAGCACTCCGCATCTAAGCTAGCCTGTTCCTTCTCGTCAAGAAAAACCAGTCGCCCGCCCGTCTGATGTGCAAGATACATAAGCGCAGCCTCTCGAGCTGTCTCCTCATCCATACCATATTGACTCAAAGGGAAGATGCGATAGCGCACAACAGAGGAAGAAAGAGATCTGCTCTTTCTCTCTTCTTCTTCCTCTTCCTCCTCCTTTTCTTTCCCTCTTTCTTGCTTTTTGCCATCTTCTTTATCTGTTCTCCCCTTCTCACAAGAAAGAATAGAAGAAGAGGAGAAGTCTTGATGAGTATTTCTTGTTGTGGATGTCTCTCCATCTCTCTCCCTTCCTAAAAGCTTTTCTTCCTTGTCGATTTCTTTCTCTTGTCCTTGGCTGTTTGCCTTAACTCCTCTCTCTTGCTCCTCTCCTGACACATCTGTCTCCTCTGAGGTCGATTGTCCCCTCTCACTGTGGATCGATGGTGTGACTAACAGTGAGGGGGACGAAGAAGAAAGCTTCTCCTGTCCTTCTACAGGAGTCTCCGTAGTCGAGGGAGAAAAAGCAAAATTCGGATCTTCACGGCTGTTCTTCTCTTCTCCATGCAAACTGATCTTCTGCCCCTCTTGAGTATGATAAGACGGAGGACATGATGGGAAAGAAGAAGAAGAAGACGATGAAGGAAGATCATATGGATCTTTACAAAGAAGACTCTTCATACTGTCCATTTGTTCCCCCATCTTCTTTTCTTCTTCTGCTTTTTCATCATCTTCTTTCTCTTCTTTCTTCTTTGAAGAACCGAATTCTTCGATTCTCTGTTGCTCTCTTAACCTTTTCCTTCTTTTCTTCTTTCCGTGAAGAAGATCACCCCAGGGATTTTGCGCGATGTCTTTCTCATCCACGACAACTAGCCAGAGATCTTCTTCAGCTATGCACACCGCCGGAAGAGGAGAAGGAGAAGAGTCCATGTGATTCGATGTCTTCTGTGGTATAGAAATAGCAGATCCCTTCGAATGAAAGGAAAGGCCTTTAACGGCAACGAACTCTCTTGCTCGAGTGCTCCTTTCTCTTTCTTCTCTCTCTTGTTCTCCTCCTCTCTCATGCCTCATGGGGGGATGAAGATAGGCTTGAGAAGAAAGGTCACGGCCTGCAAGAAGATCATTCCTACTCTCTATCTTCAGCTGATTGGCTAGGAGAGATTTCTGAGCTTGCGTCAGCCACACAGACAGAAGAGATGGATCGGAAAGTAACAGAGGTTGAAGAAGAGACACGGGAGATGAGAATGAAGATGCGGGAGTTGGGGTGACAAGCAAACCTCCCTTCTCTCCAAATTCCTTTGTGTGCTTCTCACCTAAAGAAGGCTTGACAAGTTTCTCTGAGACAGACCTGTTGAAAATGCCATGATGATCCAGGCTAGACTGAAGATGATTGATGTTATGAGAAGAACTCCCCCCCCCTCTCTGTTGTCCTTCTTCTTCTTCTCTTCTCTTTTCTTCTTCTGTTTCTTCACTCTTCTTCTTCCCCGTCGTCGTTGTGGCGGGTATCGCCTTTCCACCTCTATCGAAAACATTATCGCCATCTTCACACAAGGCATCGGGAATAGTCTTCTCGTTCTTCGCCCTCTCGTCGGTCTCTTCTGATCTTTCTATTCTAGATGTATCTACACCACTACTACTAGTGCTACTGTTAGGGAGGACAACTGAACGACGAGGTTCTCGTGGCTGCACCTCTCCCTCTCGTCTTGACATGCAATCTCCTTCTTCTTCTCCTTTTGAATTCATCTTCATCCTTCCATTCGCCCCTTGATCTTCTGTTGTTTTAACAGAAGCCGTCGATCCAAGGAGATGAGGAATGGTCTTACTATCTGGTGACTCAGGATGTGTCTGAAGAAGAGAAGCATTCTGCTTCCTTTCATCTCCTTTCTTATCTTCGCTGGTTTGTGAAAGAGTTCTACTCAAAGGAAGAACACACTCCGGAGCGCCCTTCTGTAAGACTGCATGAGAAGGGGTCTGAGGAGAGGTAAAAAGAGCTTGCTGACTAGGTAAAACAGATCGAGGGAGGAGACCAAGAGCCGTATGGAAATGACTTTGCCCTCCTGCTCCTCCTCCTGCTCCTATGACACTACTCCCTTGGAGAAGATCAAGAGCCGTTTTTCCTGCCAAAAGAGAAGAAGAAGAGGAAAGAAAAAGGGAATGGGGAATCGCAGAAGCACAAGATGAAGAAGGTAAGGAAGATGAAAAAGAAGAAGAAGGTAAGGAAGAGGAAGGAAAAGAAGAAGAAGAAGTGTGTTCATAAGAAGAGGGCGACGATGCTGTACGTGTGTGATGATGATTCAAAGAAGAGAAAGAAGATCGAGCTTGACTGGTTGCTCCCCGAAGCTGCTCTAGTCCAAGCAGGTGCTGCTGCTGCTGATGCTGCTGCTGGTGCTGCAGAAGCACAATTTGAGCGAGAAGGGAAGGAGAAAGGGATGAAGAGAAAGGAGAAGTCTGCTGAGGAGAAGGAGGAGGTGCTAAAGAGGAAGAAGAAGAGAGCTGTAGTAACGCCACTTGAAGAGGAGTTAGAGATGATGCGGTTCTATTCCCTGTGTAAGATAAAACAGGAGATGACAAAGAAGAAAGAGTTGTTCCTGGTGCTGCGGCCGCCCCTAAAGAGATCCCATTATTATTCACTCCCCCTCCCCCGAGCGTACTTGGATGACTGCTTACACTCTTCGTCTTCTCCTTCTCACTACTGCAACTACTACTAGTAGTACTAGTAGTGGTGGTGTTATGATGACTTCCTGCGCTTGTCAAGAGAGAAGAAGAAGAAGAAGAGCCTTGTTCTTCTTGTGCTTGTTTTTCTCCTTTGATGTCTCCCGTTGCACCTACTATTGCATGTGGATGTGTAAGAGCTGAAAGGAAGTTCGAGAGGAGACTAAATCTTAACTGCTGCTGTTGATACCTCTGGATCAAGTCAAGATGAGCATACGGATGCTGATTCTGTCGTTGTTGCAATGAAGAAGAAGAAGAGAGACATGCAAAGGGAAGAGGGGATGAAGAAGAAGAAGTGTGGGATGGAGAGATTCCTTTACTGGCACTTTCATCGCCCATCCCTAGTATGTTGCCTGCGACATAAGATCTGTCTCCTATCCCTCCTACTCCTACAGTTCCTCGAGAAGAGAGAGAAGAAGAACAAGAAGGTGCGGGGGCAGGAGAGACTTTCTTATTGAGGGTAACAGATGAAGGTTCCTGGTGTGGAATAGCACTAGGATAAGAAGAAGAAGAAGGATTTCCGAGAGGAGAGCGGCGTGAATGACGTTGAGAGGTTTGTAAAAAGGAATGAGATGACACCCCTCCTCTTGAAGACAGAGAAGTTCTGCCTATTGTCAGATTGACAGAGGGTCCCGGAGAAGACAGAAGATTCGAAACGGCTCCCTTAATGTTCTTTTCTGCTGTCCCTTCAGCCTCGCTCTCGACGTTCACTTCAGGTTGTCTTTTCTCCTTTCTTGTTTTTGTTCTCCTCTGACTAGGGATGGACTGCTTCATACGGCAAGAGGAAGAAGATGCTGAGACAGGGGGAGAGGAAGATCGTGAAGAAGAAAAAGAAGAATCTGGTGTAAGTCGACGTGGGTGACGGATGATTCTCTTGGATTTGCGACAAGGCTGGGGGGGTGGAGAAGATGAAGATAAGGATGTGTCTTTCTCTATCTTATCTTCATCCGATTCAACGATAAGTACGAGATCACAACTCTTCCGAGAAGCTGCTTCTCCATCTTCTCCATCTCCCTCCGTCTTCGTTGTCGACGTAGAAGAGGATAAGGAGGAGGAGACATCATGAGCTTCTTCATCCTTCTTTATCGTCGCGATCTTTTCTTCTCTCTCTCCTATCCTAGTCTTAGAGTGCAAGCCCGCAGATGGGTTTGCGCTTCTCTTACTCCTCGCGTTCCGACCGGAGATTTCGGAGATCTTCCGAGGGCTCACTTCATGCCTCTCTTTTCTTGAAGAAGAGTCTCTTTTCCGAGGGACACCAGAAGAAGATGAAGAACAGAGAGAAGAGCGAGAGGTAAAAGAAGAAGAAGAAGAAATACCTCTCCTCTTGTCTGGATCGTTCTTCGCATTTCTTCCAAAGTCATCATCTAAATTCTCAGTCTTCTTTTCACCTGCAACAGAGGTCGAAAACCGAGAAGAAGAAGAAGAAGAAGAGTCGGCTGGAGTGACAGAGGGTGTGTTTCTATGTCTTTCGTTTGATGATAGACCTGCTTCCGTCTTGGTCCTTTTCTTCGGGTTGAGAGAAGCTTGAGGAAGAGGAGTTTCTTGGCCTTCGTCTTTCTTCTTAAGATTCTCTTTCTCTTGTTGAATCTTCTTCTTCTTCTTTCCCCTTGTCGCTTCTCCTGGATGGTGATCCTTTGTTTCTATAGAGCTAGCATCAACACGATCATCATCCTCCTCATCTTCGATGATGTGTTTAGCTAGCTGTGTATGGCTGATCTTTGAATCAATGCCTTCTTTTGGTCCTCTCAGCGTCGATTGCATGCGTCTCTTCCTCTCCTCACTGAGACGATCAGAGGCTTCTCTATCTCCCTCTGTCTCCCCTCCCCCCGTCCGATGAGTTCTCTTCATCGTTGTATTTCTCCTCGGAGATCGAAGAACACCTTCTTTTTCTTCTTCTTGTTCTCTCTCCATCCCCCTTGAAGAAGAAGAAGAAGAAGTACAAGAAGAATCATCGCACGATAAAGGAACAGAAGCTCTTGTCTTCTCATTCAACTGCATTGCATGCGAATGAGCCCCCCCCCCGTTCGAGATACACAGTCTTTCTACTGTTTTCCTCTTCACTCCGTCTTCTTCTCTTTCTCTTTCTTCTTCTCTTTCTCTTTCTTCTTCTTTCTCCTCCTCTGCTGTCTCTTGTCTTTGATAAGTCAGAGAACAGACATCCTCACCGTCACCATGAGCTTCTGGATTTTCTTCTTCAAATTCTTCCTTCTTGTTTCGGTTCTTTCTCTTCTTCATGACCTCGGCATCTACCTCGCCTTCTCTTCTTGAAGTGGAAGAACACGGGCGACGACGTGAGGCATGGAAGCATGAAGACGGCTCAAGAAAGGAGAATTTCCGACACCTTGATGCTTTCCGAGGACTTGATAAGAGTCTTTCTTTCCAATAGGAAGGTGATTGAGAAGCTGTTGGTGTACATACACCTGGTGGCAATAGCCCTAATCTTGAACAGCATGCAGAAATGGAAGAAGAAGAAGAAGACGACGGAAAGTTCAGACTCCCTCTACATGCTATGGGTTTCTTGCCTCCTGACTCTTTCACTTCTTTCCCTGCTACCAACGCATCTCTATACACCTTTTCTTCTTCTTCATCTTCATCGAGACAGACAGAAACATCTTCGTTACCAGCATCAGCAAAAGAATCTCTCAAAAAAGAAGAAGATGAGGGAAAGAAGGAAGAGGAGATCGGAGTGGGTCTTTGAGACAAACTGCTGCTAAGATTCGATGCTTGTAACGGCTTCGGTCCTTTACTAGGTTGAAGTCTTTGTCGTGCTGACGACGATATAATGGATGAAGGGGGGTCATCACTGCTCTTTGGCATCTTGGCCTTTTCATTCATCTCCATTCTTATCTTAGTCTCGCCTTCTGTCTTCTTCTTGTTGTTCTTCTTCTCCTCTTGTTCACCCCCCTGGCCCTTTACCTCACCCTGTACTCCTCGTACTTCATCTTCTTCTCTCACGTTGTTGGTCTTCTTCTTCTCACTCTCTCCATCCTCTTCGGCGACACTTTCCGTCTTCTTCACTATATGAAGACTCCCTACATGAGGAGAAGTCCTGCACGTAGAATATGCAGAAGAGAGTGAAGTATGTAAAGAAGAAGAAAGAGAAGCTGCAGTTGTCCTCTGAGAGAGATGAGGCGAAGTTGAAAAGAGAGGAGAAGAAGAAGAAGAAGATCGTCTACCTGGCGAGAGAGAATTCTGACCTTGAGATTGTTGTCTATCTGACTGACTATCGTAGCCCTCCATGCTGCTATTCTCTATTCGTTCTGAAGAAGAGCTATCCATACAAGTCTCTCTAGGTCCCGAAGATGAAGAGGAAGAAGAGGTGACCTGCAGAAACTGGGTTCCAGAGCCCTTTCCTTCTCCATCATTATGATAGGAGAAAGAAGAAGAAGTGGCTAAAGATGAAGAGGACGTCTTGAAGATAGAATGAGGATCTTTACCTTCTCTGAGTCGATCTGCACTAGTAGTCATTATGAACCTGTAGGAGATGATAAGGAGAGATTTCTCTTCTTACACAACAGACACCAACTAGGGACGAGAAAGAGAAGAACAAGAAAACGCCCCTACTACTACTACTGAATCTTGTTCTTTCTGTCACCCTTTCTCCTTGTCTGGGAATGAGGAGACAGGAACGAAAGAAAGAAAGGAAAAGGTGGATACAGGAGGGACAGAAAAGAAGAGAGGAGAAAGAAAAACAAGGACCACAGAAGAAGAAGAAGACTGCTGTCTTTAGAGATGCTATAAAAGAGAGGGAAAGAAGACCTCTCTACACACATAGATCCTTGAAGAGCAAGAAGGTCTCCTTCGTGAAGAGTAAGAAGAAGAAGGAATGCTTCTGCCCCATCTGAAAACAACGATACGGCCGACAAGAAGAAGAAGTGAGACAATCCTTCCTTCTCCTCCCTTCTGGTCGCTAAGATCTAAAGGAGAGTCTCGCTATTTCATGAGGAGAAAGATTTGAATGGGAAATGAGACTCCATTCTTCATCTTGCTGAGGCTGCTGCTCCTGGTCGTATGAGACATCTAGCGAAGAAAGCCTGTACATGAGAAGATCTCTTTCTCACTCTTAAGCACGGAGAAAGAGAGAGATAAACCCACCTCCTGATAGAGAAGACAAGGGATGGCTTCATGCTCCATGAAAAGAACTGAGAAGCAAGAAGACGACGTCCTACTCTTTCTCCTGGGTATGAAAGGAATCGGAGCTCTACCCTGCCGTAGACGTCATTTGAACTTCTCTTTTTTATTCATTTCGTCTTCCTGAAGAAGAAGAAAGAAATCTTGGAAAGTTCGGACGGAAGAAACAACAATGAGTGAGAGGAAGAGTTTCAAGAAGGGACCTGCTTTGAAAGTGAGCGACACACCCACCAGTGAATGGAAAAAGGAAAAAGAGGAAAAGAAGAGAGCAAAAAAGAATCGCAAAAACATCAAGAAGGGAAGGACAAAAATGACTAAGAATAAGAAAATCTTTTCCTTCTTTTCTTTTGTTCCTCTCGGGGGTGAGTAGGGAGAGAAGCTGCGCGGGGCGTTTTTGGAAGGAACAAGTTGCTCTGTGATGACTTCACTAAAACTCATTCACCTTCACTAGACAGGCTAGAGATCCTTTAAGAAACTTCGGAAAGAAAAAGGAGACAAGGAAAAAAGAAGAAGAAGAAGAGAGAGTCTCTGTCGATGTAAGTCGATTCATTCAGACGAAGACATCCTTATCAACTACCAGTGAAGCAGAGAAACCTTTTCGTCTTGTTCTCCATCGATCCCCCCCGTACTTCTTCCCTCGTGATTCTTTCCTTCATATCGTGCAGGAATGTCGACTGAAAAGGCCCTTGACTCCCTTGAAAGAAAGAGAGACTTGTTCACAGCCGAAGAAAAGAAAGAAAAGAACTCCCTTTACACAGAGAAATAGAAAAGGGAAAGGATGTAGTTGCTATCATCCGTCACCAACGAGGATGAGAAAAAAAAAAGAAAGATGGAAGAACGGAAACGAAAGGAGTGAGAGAACGGGAAGAGTGAAAACAGAAGGGCTCTTCGTGCATCGATACTTCTTCCCTTCTTCTTTTTCTCTC
>NW_027156299.1:0-182 GCF_002600585.1 Cystoisospora suis | reverse complement strand
ATCTACTTTTTCCCCACTCTAAAAAGAAAAGAAGCCAAGTCTGATCTGAGCGGAGAGAAAAAAACTTAAAGATTCTCTTCAAAGAGTAAAACAAGGCTTCCTTCCTCCGATGTAGCAGTCAGTCAGTACACAGTACAGAAGCCTTAGGGCTGCTTCTTCTCAGCCACAACGAGGGGGGGGGG
>NW_027156298.1:0-287 GCF_002600585.1 Cystoisospora suis | reverse complement strand
GTCTTGATATCCCAGGCGGTCCTATCTCCCGACGCGCCTCTTTCTGTTTCTGCGGGCCTCCGCAGAGTTGTTCTTGCTTGCCGTACTCGAATCTTCGGCTGAAACGCTCCCCTCTTGAAGATCTCTCCTCCCGCCGATCTGGACTCATGTGCCGCACCCGAGGGCGATCTGGGTTTAACCTCCGAGGGGGACTCCGAGGTCGTTAGGCTGCTCTAGCAGCCCTCTGTTGATCCCTTTAGGGTACTCATGCCTCTAGCCAACTTGTAATCTGGTAAATTCGGGCTGGC
>NW_027156297.1:0-211 GCF_002600585.1 Cystoisospora suis | reverse complement strand
CATTCTTGTATCATTTGTTTACCCCTCTTTTCACTCTTACCCACACACACACACAGTCCTTTCATACCTGATGCACTCACATCAGCTTGAGAACTCTTGTCTGCTTATATGCATTCCTCCCTCGCTCTCTTAATTTCTCATTGCTAATACTCCTCTGTCTCTCTCCTGTGTGTCCTTGTCGTACTTGTCTTTCCCCGTAGCGCATTCGTCC
>NW_027156296.1:0-1640 GCF_002600585.1 Cystoisospora suis | reverse complement strand
CATTCTTGTATCATTTGTTTACCTCTCTTTTCGCTGTTACCCACACACACACACACAGTCCTTTCATACCTGATGCACTCACATCAGCTTGGGAACTCTTGTCTGCTTATATGCATTCCTCCCTCGCTCTCTTAATTTCTCCTTGCTAATACTCCTCTGTCTCTCTCCTGTGTGTCCTTGCCGCACTTGTCTTTCCCGGTAGCGCATCCATCCTTTCTTCACTGCGCCTATACAACACCTTTCCCTGCACGGGTATGATTGGCTTCAATACTCCTATTCGTTCTTCACGGGATTTGTTAGGCTGCCTTAGCAGTCGGAGGATGTTGTCGAAGATGTGCGAGATTTAGAGCGGTTCTGTAAGGGACTGAAAACAGGAAGCAGTGTGCCAGTGTCGCGGGGGAGAAGAAAGCTTGCCCTCGATTGGCTCGGTGGTGTCAGGGGAGTTATGGAAATTATGCATCTACAAGAAGCGTATTGAAGTCGAGTGGAGTTTGTGGGCTCCGACATTCGGTTGCTGCCCGACGCTCTCATAGTTGGACAGCTTCCCCTTGTTGATAGAGAGAACGAGGCGAAGAAGGCAGTTCCTCCTCCGGTCAACGAAAGAGACCGCGCCCTTCAAACGCCAGAGCTTCTTCAGCCTGATGGACCAAATACGAATTGGGAACATTGGTTTCGTCTGTTCGAGACCGAATTATTGGGTCGTCATATTCCGCGAGAAAACTGGCCAGAAATGCTTGTGAATCAGTCCTCATTCCTAATGAGGCCAGAAGTGACTTCTGTCGTCCAGGCCATGCGCTCGACGAATGTGCCTGCGAATATGCTGTATGAGGCTGCCCGGGATAGGTTATTAAGGAATGCGGGAACAAAGTATCAAGCAATGACGTATTACAGAAGAATACATAGTATTGTTCCTGGCTCGAGGGGAGCGCGGGAACTGGCGGTCTACTTGAAAAATCTCGCCATTGACTATGAGACCGCCAGAGTACGGATGGCTCGGGAGCTTAAACGATTACCAGGAATTTCTGAGTACTTGCTAACCCAGCTTTACTGGGGGGCACTTCCCAGCAACTTACAGGATTCCGCTCCCACAGTTGATACATTTCGACTTGCTAACACCTCCACGCTCTACTCTTCTTATACTTCAGCGGTTATTGATCGCGAGGCGATGCTGAAAGCGAGAGAAGAAACCAGGCTCTTCGCGGCAGTCCCTGCAGCTGAGGCAGACAAACGGAAACGTCGGTTAGCGAGTGCTAGCGCAGATTGGAGCATTCGCCGTAGAGAAGATACCCCAAGAGTTGAAGGGGTGCGGCGAGCCAGTCAGGCTCTCGAGACCAGAGCAGATTACGAGGTTGGACAAGGGCACCGCGTTTCTGTCCGGAACCAAGGACGACGCGCAGAAGAGGCCGGCATTCCTTGCTATTTCCGCAACAGTCCCAACCACACACTTACATTTTGCCAGTGGTATCATGACTGGAAGGCAGAAGACCCGAAGAGGAAGAGGCTTTGTCCCAAGTGTCAGAGCGCCCGACACCATGCACGTTTTTGCCTGGCTGAGAGAGGAGTACGATGGGGTCCCCCGTATAGCCCGACGAAGACATCCTCTGTGGCTGCTATTAGTACGCGGGAAGGACTAAGTGGAA
>NW_027156295.1:0-981 GCF_002600585.1 Cystoisospora suis | reverse complement strand
GCTCACTGCATGCGACTATATGCTAACACTTCACTTTGTAGCTACCACGCCTAGTTGCTGTTTAAGCCTATTGCATGCAGTCTCACTATTCACTAAGTCGTTTAACGTTGTTAGCTGGCTTTTTTGCTCACTGCTTACTATCGTGACACTTCCCCCAACGTTTCGTCGTTCTTTTTCTCCACTTAGGTATTCAGTACGCGTCTTTTGTAGAATAATACTCATTCTTGTATCAGTTGTTTACCCCTCGTTTCGCTGTTACCCACACACACACACAGTCCCTTCATACCTGATGCACTCACATCAGCTTGGGAACTCTTGTCTGCTTATAGGGATTCCTCCCTCGCTCTCTTAATTTCTCGTTGCTAATACTCCTCTGTCTCTCTCCTGTGTGTCTTTGCCGTACTTGTCCTCCCCCGTAGCGCATTCGTCCTTTCTCTCTCTGCTCCTGTACAACACCTTTCCCTGCACGGGTATGCTTGGCTTCAACACTCCTCTTCGTTCTTCACTGGATTTGTTAGTCTGCCTTAGCAGTCGTGCTTCTTCTTTATCTCCCGGCAGCGACCTTCTTGATCCTGGTCTTCTTACTTCCGTATGAACTCTCCAAGTATTCTGACTCTATTGTCTTCCTTAGGCTGCCCTAGTAGCGCTTTCTTCCTGGACAGAGGCATCACCTCTGACACCCCTTTCCCCTTTCAAAAAGCACCTTACGAGTCATGAGGTTCGTTCCTCACACTCGCCTTCCCCCTTTTTCCGAGTGGCAAGTCGCGGTTCTTCGCAAGTACTGTTGAAGCGTCTCTTTTGCTCCCTGCAGGTTTTCTTCCGGCTCCCAGGATATAGAACCGTCAGTCCACTTGACTAGAAATGAGCGTTGACTCTTCGTGTCAGTATTTTGCAATCCTGCCTCGAACGCCACCAAATAGTGGCCTATTTTTAGCAGAATGGCGATCGTAAGTCGCACAAAGCCAAGGCAAACGTACACAG
>NW_027156294.1:18303-18547 GCF_002600585.1 Cystoisospora suis | reverse complement strand
TGGAGAAGATCATGGAAGAGGGGGGAGTAAAACGAGAGAGCGGAGAGAAAAGAAACATAACGTCTTGAGGATAGCCTCTATGCCAGTAGACATCTCTACAGTAAGCCGCTGTATACATACGTATGGATTTGCTGAGCTATGACTGATATACACGAGATCTCCCTCTGCATCGTGCTCGTGCAGTGTATATACAGCAGAACAGAGCTATGAGGAACGAAGGACAAGAAAACAGAGACTAGACGCT
>NW_027156294.1:17698-17901 GCF_002600585.1 Cystoisospora suis | reverse complement strand
CAGAGAAACGGCCCCTGAGAGGTAGGTGCCACAGGCAGTGTACTACATCCACTTGAAAGGAAACAGGCAAAAAACAAAAGAGATGGGCGAGAAGAGAGGGAGCTCACATCCTTTCGCCATTTTGCCGACGGGGGTTGGTGGAAGGAAGACGGAGAAGAAAGGAGAAGAAAACGAAAGTAAGAAAGAAAACGAAAACTTGATGG
>NW_027156294.1:17543-17681 GCF_002600585.1 Cystoisospora suis | reverse complement strand
CAAGGAGAATGACGAAAGAATTCAAGGGGGGGGGGAAAGGAGACAGAAAACAAGATAGGTTCTTTTCGTAGAGTCACCCGAGACAAAACGAGAAGTATAGAGAGGACGATACAAACAAGAGTCAGACGAAGAAAAAGA
>NW_027156294.1:0-17529 GCF_002600585.1 Cystoisospora suis | reverse complement strand
TAAGGATAGTCTGAAAGACGACGGACGGCAAGTAACGTGAGAAGAAAGAACGAAGGGAATGTAACGGGGGGGTGTGTAGAAGACGAAGAAAAAGAGTGAAAAACCGAAGAGAAGAGAGACGGGAGGGAATTATGAACAAATCATGAGAAAGAACAACAGAAAAAGAGAAAGAAAAGAATCAAAAAGAGAAGAATGAAAGAGGCACAGCCCCCAGCGCGGCCGTCCTCGTCGTCGTCTTACCCAACGACGGGAAGGAGCTCCTTCACTCTTACTTACACTTCGTTCCTTCGCCTTCCTCCTCTCTAAGCCTGCTCCTCCTGTGCTTCTTCTTATTCTTCCTCTCCGCTCCACCGCGGAGGGAGAGAGTTTGAAGCGAAAGAAAGATCTTGAAGGATCAGCCCTTTAGGCCAGCAGTCACACCACAAAAACAGTCACCATCCCCATACAAAACGACTTCTACGAATGCCTGATATCACTTCAATCTTAAACAAAGATAGGGCTGGCTGTCTCTTCAAATTAGTAGGTGGGTTCTACAGCGTACCTTATCACTCTCTTTCTCTCTCTCTCTAGGATGATGGTGATGATCGATGGATGAAACACAAAAAACGGTAGCGTCGGGGGTCGCGGGGGAAGACAGACAAAACAATCTCCCTCCGTTGTAGCAACGGCAAGAGCACTCTTTCGGCCTTTCTTTTCCGTGGTTTGCTTCTTCTTACACTAAGGATGATGCCGATCGATGCCTCAGCATCGTAGTCAACACCCTGTCCCCCGCTTCTTTGCCTTTCCTATCACCCTGCTTCACCCCCAGCTCCCTGACGTTCGTTCCACGCGGAGGTTGTTCCGTCGTCACTTGTTGCGGTGTACGTACAGCTGACGACGACGGCCGGCCCTCCTCCCCTCGCGTCCCTGGGTCATGATGATGGTGGTGCCAGTCCGGCTGGTGGCTTGGTGGGTACCGAAGTGGGTCTTCTTCCGGGTCGGCCGCCAAACACACCAGTAGGGGCAAGTGACCCGACGGAGACGTCGTCACAGCAGCGAGGACCGGGAAAGAGACAGGAGCAGACTGTACACCGCCCGGGGGGGCAATGAATGAGGCGGTGACTGGAGAGACCGGGCAATCAGTGAGGCGACCGATAAAGAGAGATGGGAACAAGTATCAAAGAAACAGCGTTAAACAATGGTCGTGAATGTTCTTTTCTTCCTGTCTTTTCACTGATCGATGTGATGGAAGGTGACGACAGCCACGGAGCCAACTCTTCAAGTGACACCCTAAGAAACCTTTTTCTTCCCCGTTAGAACCAGGACAGATCGACAGTACGAGTTATGATGGTATACCAGCCACCGTCTGAAAGATCCTCCCCGGTTGACGGGAGCTTCTGCCGTCGTGTAGTGCGTAGAACGGGAACAGGCAACAAAGGATTTTTGTCAGGTCTCGAAAACAACTTAGGAGTATCGGCAGGCTGCCGGGAGAAAGAGAATGACATCTCTTGCTACTACTCCTACTGCATGTCAATGAGAGTATTCTGTAGAAAACATTTGCGAAGGCTTCTTCTTGGTGAATGGGTTGAAGGAAATTACAGAAAGCTTCGCGTCCTTGCTGGAACGCGGTCAGACGGTTTGTCGCGTCTGTATTAGTGAGAGTACGTGCACAGCTCGACAAATGAGACTACAGATAGACTGAACCTACAGGTACTCTTATATGCATACAGCTTACTCGTTATTTACGGGATTGAAGGGACGCTTCCGCATAACGAGTAGGCTGTATGCATATAAGAGTACCTGTAGGTTCAGACTATCTGTACTCTCCTTTGTCGAGATGTGCACGTACTCTCACTAATACAGACGCGACAAACCGTCTGAAAAGAGAGACCTCATCGCTTTGAGACAGACCAGAGTAACATCTATGTAATCCTCTCCTACGTAAGCCTATGTTCCGCGTCCTCTCCGTATGCGGAAGCGTCCCTTCAATCTCGTAAGTAGCGAGTTAAGCTGTATGCATATAAGAGTACCTGTAGGTTCAGTCTATCTGTAGTCACCTTTGTCCTTGATACAAGCGATAAGGAAATATAGAAGGCTGCCTTCGATAGTTACTTGCTACCTAGCAAACAAAGAAGGCGTAGCTTGTCAAAGGGGAGTTGTTCACGTAGTAACTATAAGCTTTTCCTAGGTAAATGAAAAAGAAACCCCCCCCCTTCAAACGCCTCTTTTTGAGTCAGTCCCTATCGGTGAAGACAAGGGAAAAGATGCGTGGGTCCGTGTTCATGAGAGAAAAGTCCACCCTGGCGGGATCAGCGACCGACAGCAAGTATAGTGATATATATGGAAGGTGTATATACACTACCCGGCTGATTACAGACCAGTGTCTTTTTTCGACGCGCTGACAACAACACTCAACCACACAGGCTCTTCTACGTTATAGAGACACCTTTCTTTCTTTCTGGCCCAGATCTCTTCTTGCGTGGGAGTAGACTTTGGGTTCTGAACAGCAAACCCCATGAAGTACTAGTGCATTCCCGGGAGCACCATTTACACAAAGTGTGTTTCTCAGCGAAACCTAGTGTGTGCGTTCTCGCACCTGAACCAGTTTGGTTCTGTGGTCCTCCTCCTCCTGCCGGACCAAGTGTGTTAGTCTGAATATGAGAAAGTCAGGTCAGCACTTCGTATCCGGTGTGTGTACACCTCGTATCCGGTGTATGTACACCTCGTATCCGGTGTACGTACGTCTCGTATCGTGTGTATGTACACCTCGTATCCGGTGTATGTACACCTCGTGACTGGTGAAATGATGGCATTCGTTCCCTTTCTTTCTCCTCAGAAACCAACTCTCCAACTTATTTCGTGTGTACTTCGGACTGCTGGAGCGCTACCAGTACTGACCTACACAACCAACGCAACGGCATGACGTAGGAAGGCACAGCCACGCCCCTTCTATTATACCGGCCCTGAAGTGGAAGGTATAAGTACCCTGAAGAAGACATACAACTTGAGGGTCCTTTGCAACGAGATCTATCTCGGGAAGACCGCCTCCTCCTCCCCTGACAGCGTGAATGCTGTCAAAACATAGGAAGAACATTCTCCAAGATTACGATTTGCATTCGCTCAAGACTTTGACGACGAAGAGACGGAAACGAAAACTCCCGGAACTCATTTCGTCTACTGCATAAGAAGCTTGACTCAGACAGTTGACCAAACAGATTATCATACCATACCTACTACTATCTAACTCTCGACCTTCACGCCTGAATGCCTATCAATCGACACCTTTCTATGTATACATACAGACACACTCCACTACATGTACACACACGCAGGTACACATATGTATCCATTACATATATGTATATACATACGTATACATGTGGATGTCTGTATGGATACGATCCTGTCATATACGTGTGAATACATGGCAGAGTGCATGCGGAGTCTGATTCCTCTACACATATCTAGACGGGCCTCCGCTCCTTCGTTCCAAAACAGATGAAAGGTGAGAGCAACCTCTTCTCTCTCTCCCCCGGATTTCTCTTGTCTTTCTCTCCACGTCGTCTCTCTAGATCTTTCATCTGCTTTCTTGTTCTTTCACATTCATCCTGATATCGCCTTCCCTCTACGGATTTCTCCTTTGACCCACTCCTAATTAAGAAAAGAGACATTCTTCTTTCCCAGTGAGCTCCTACGACGTCTCCTTCTTTTCCGCTGTGCATACACCTCCACTGGCGTAGAAGCAGTTACACGGGACGAAGAGAATGAAGAAGAAATGTGTCCTGTGCCTGGTTTAAAGAAGAGAAAGGAAGACGAGGAATTTTCACATATCTTTCTCTTCCACCGAAATCTCACCTCCTACAGCAACAGGTGTCTGCCTGCCTGACTCATCCCCGTTTCCCTCGCTTTCATGAAATGCGCAAAAATTCTTATCAATATAATTCTCATCTGCCCTAGGGAAGAAAGAAAGAACCGCTCGCGTCTCTTCTTACAGGGGGGTCTACACGCAGATAAATACTCCGTAGAGCCCTCCCCGCACACCAAAGAAGATGAGACAAGCACCTTAGACACGTTACAAACTAGGTATGTACGTGTGTATGTATGTCTATGTATGTACGTATGTATGAAGAGACGGAGAAGGAGAAGGATCTTCTATCTGCGAAGAAGAGTCTTGAAAAGGAAAGTGAGAGTGAGAGAAAGAGAGAAAGGAAAAGTGTCTACTGCCACAGAGAGGAAAAAATACATGTGATCGCATGCGCGGGTGTCATGAGAGTAACGCAGAAGAACAGAAAGGACGAATTGAAGCAGAAACTGCAGAAGAAGAGGAAGAAGAAAGATAGAGAAGTGGCGCCACGAGAGAGAAGAGAGAGACTTGTTGAAACAACAGAGGCATGGACGAGAAAGAAAAGCGGAGACACCTGAAGGCGCGCTAGGGGGAAGGCTGAAATAGGCTTCATTCATGAAGATGACCGACGACGATGACGCAGCCCACCACCACTGCCTCCTCCTTTTGTTCTCTTTCTTTCCTCGGGTTTCTTTGCTTCAAAGAATTTTGTTTTTCTTTAGTATGATCATCTCTCTTTTGAATGAAGGAGTGCTTGTCTTCTTTCTGGGCTCGGGGCTTCCTCTTGCAGACACCCCATTCTTCTTAACCACACAAACCCTTTGGAGAGACAAGAATGATCTACAGATGAGTCTCTTGCCCTTCCCTGTCTCCTCTGCTGTCTGTCACCTCCTTTTCTCCTTTTCTCTCTGTCTCTCCCGATAAAGCAAATCTTCTCTTCTCTTTCAGACTTTTCTTCTTCTTCTCTCTTAAGAGGCTTAAACTCTCTGCGGCCGTACCTGTTGCTCTTCTTCCTCTTCTTCAGGGTTGCCCGGACTTTCCTCTCCCCCTCCTTCTGCTGTGCTCACTTCACTTAAGTTTCTTCCACTCTCATCTTCGCCTTCTTCTTCTTCTTCATTGCCTTCGCTTCCTCTTCTTGAACTTCTTCTTTCTTCTTCTTCTTCTCGTTGTGATCTTCTTTGGTAATAAGAATGACGATGTGCCGCAAGAGCTTCTCTTCTTCGCCTTTCGAAAACGTCTCTCTCAGCTTCTTTTTTCGATTCTTCATAGACTAACCAGCTTATCCCACCTATCGCCGCTGCACTTAGCAAAGCCGCGCCTACAGCTAGCCACTTACTATACCCCTCTCCTCCACCTCCACCCCCATGCTCCTGTTGCTCTTCTTCTTCTTCACGACTGTTCCTCGTTGAAGCCTTCGCCATGATGCAGTTGAGATTGAGAAGGTGTTCTATTTCTTTCTCTTTCTTATGCAAATACACACGCCAAGAGGTCGGAGATCAAAAGAAGAAGGGGGAAAGAAGAAGAAGGACAAGAAAGAGAATCCGAGTCCTTTCTCCCATCCGTTACTCTATTATCTTCTTTTTCTTTCTTCACATGGAGCCCAGAAAACAGTCTTTCTTGTCCTTATCGTTGTTTTGTATGAACGGAAATCTACGAAACTGTCTCACGAGAGAAACGGGGTAAAGAGAGAGAGATATGAGTTTCTTCCGAAAGAAAAGAGAACACATAAAGAGAAGAGAGATGAACTCAATGAAACGATGAGGAAGACGAAAAAGAAAGGGAAAGAGACGAACTTGTCTACCTGTCTGTGAAGACAGTTGTCATGCCAGTGAGATGATGATCGTACGCCAAGAGACAGGCAAGATCCGAGTGTACGTACACCGGAGTGTTTTCTACTTGTTCCTTCCTTCCTTCTTGTCGAAAAGACACATGTGACAGAACAAACTACTTGTCGATCTACCTACCTGTCGCCTCTCCCCTCTACGGTCTCTCCTTCTTTACATGCTACGGACAAATCGCTTTTCGCCAAAAGAGCACTCTTTCTCGTTTATGTGAAAGAAAATGAAAGAACTGAGCTGAAGAAAGCAAACTGAGAGGAGACCAATCTTCTCTCAGTCGCGATTAGAGAAGAAAGTCAAACAAAGAAAGAAAGATACGAGAATGATGATCTTAGAATAGTGATGCGAGGGATAGAATGCAAAGGAAAGAAGGAAAGAGGACGCTAAACTGATAGGACCCGAGCTCGTTGTTCACCTGCAGAGAAGAAGAAAAGAAGGTGAAGAAGGTAGGAAAAACTGATCACTCCTCCTTTCATTTAACGAACGAAGAGAAAGGAAGAAAGCGTCGATCCATCAGGGCGAAAAGACTACGGCTACCTGGATAGAAGACAGAAAGAATTGCAAGAGATAGACAGATAAAGAGAAAAGCCAAGGAAAAGTCAAAAGAAAAGAAAAGGACGAAATGAAAAAGCCGCGACGAGAAAAGTTAGCGATGAGGACGATATCTACCAGGAGAATCTGCAGTCTGTCCGTAGCCTCGGTAGTAGGGCTCAAACGGACTTTCTTCTTCCTTCCTTTCGTTGAGATCTCTATTAATCTCCTTGAAAGAATCGAATCGTCCTGAAGAGAAATAAAAAGAAACTTCTCTTCATCTAATAGCTCTTCTATCTCTTCTTTCCTGTTCTGTTTCTTTCTTCGTCATCTATCACCTTCTCTAGATAGAGTGGCGAGAAGACGGGAAGATGAGGCGGGAGAGAGAGAAAGAAAGAGAGAATGAACTCGTCTCGAAACTGAACTTCGATTGTTTTTTCTCTTTCTTAGCTTAATTGATAATACTGAAGACAAGAGAAAAGAAAGAAGAAAAAAGAAGAAAGAAAGCTCTGTCTTTTCAGCTGGATTCATTCACACACACATACACCACCCTACTAGCCTCCTCTCCCTTGGATGGCGGCGCCGATCCGTTCGTTCCTGTCCGATGGTCTGCTTTGCTTCTTTCACAGTCCTTCTTGATGGTCTTGGGAAGAGCTTAGCATGGTTCTTCTCTCGTTTAGTTTGTCGCTTCTATCATATGAGAAGTTAGTCATCGAAAAGGAAAAGAGGAAAAAAGAAAACACATAGAAGAAGAAGAAGAGATTCACTCGACCTGTCATCAGTAGTTCTGTCAGCCGGCCCGTCATCATCCCGCTGCGGTTCTTCCCTTCAATCGATTGAAAACAATCGACGCGGATGAAGAAGAACTAGCTACTCGTTCCCCGTCTTCTTTCTTTCTTTTCGTGGAAGGCTGCCGGCGTCTTGAACTATTCTTCGAGATCAGATTGCAATGGAAAAGCTCCCTAAGAAAAGAAAGAAAAAGAGAGGAATGCAAGAAAGAAGAAACAAGAGTAATTTCTTGACTTTTAAGCTGTATGACGACGAAGCCTGGTCACTCAACACCTCCCAGAGAAAGAGAAGGAGACGTCTTCATTCATCTTTTTTCCAGAGATCTTCTCCACGCATTCTTCTCTTTTCTTCATTCCTTCTTTCTTCCCGTTTTCATCTCTCTTCCTTTCCAGCGTCCTCCCCGACAGTTCAAGCACCTGTCTGTCCTTTTCGGTACTTCTCTTCTATTTCTTTCCCGCTAGCTGTCATGCTCCTTGCAGGTTCTTCTCCATCTTTCTCTTCTCCTTATCTCTCTTTCTTCTCTTCCCAGGCAATTTGAATCTCTTTCATCTCTTTTTCTTTCCCTCTCTCTTCTTCTTTCTCTTCCGTCTCTAGATGTCCTTTTCCCGCCCTCTCCTTCCATCGCACGACCCGTCATTTCTTCACGATGTCTACCCGTCTTCACTTTGCTTCTTCTTCTCCGAGCTACAACAGCCATGGAGATCCCCTGAATCGATCGACGGCTCTTGCCGGAGGCAGCCGAGGTGGCGCGGGGGGGGAGAACACCATAGAGTCTCCTCCTTCTCCTCCTGACTTTTCTTCTCTTCATCTTTCATCCCTTCACGGATCAAATCGAGCCGACTACCCTCTAGGTATCTCTTCATCCATGGCAGGAGGAGAAAGAGGAACCGCAAGAGATCCCCCCCCGATCCCGCCTTATACACAACCTTCTTCTCTCCATTCTTCGTCTTCTCCTTCTTTCCATCCATCTTCTTCTTCTTCTCACGGAGGGGGTGTAACGGTATCATCTCCTTTATCTTCAGCAGCTTCTCAAAGTCGGCAAGTCTCTCCTTCTATCGGTCCTCGACATGTCGCCTTTGCAGACATTCCTCGATATAGCCTTACCCCTACTACTACTACCTACCACTATCCCTATCAAGGAGGCCCAGACGCCTCTTCTCCCTCCTCTTCTTCTGTTGCGGTAGTTTCTCCTCTTCCTACTTCTTCTTCTTCTTTTTTCTCAGGTGCACATCCTTCTCATCATCCTAGAGCCCTACCTCCCCCCACCTCACACACGCACGCTTCTTCTCCTGCTACAGCTAGTGAAGGGCGAGGGCAAAGAGAGCCCAGCTCTTCCGGAAAGGGGGGTGTCGTAGGCATGTTGAAAGCTCATCCAGATCATTCGGGTGATACACTTCTCCATATGTCCGCAGGGGGGGGGAAGCCTATGAATGGGTCTTCTTCTTCATCTTCGCCTGCTCTCATGAGTAATAAGCACGGTGTCATGGTCCCAGGGGGGGGAGGGAAAGATCTCGAAAACATGATCAAAAGATATGAAAGCAAGGCCTCTGTCGCAGCTACCTTGGAGAAGTGGACAGGTAAGAGGATGAAGGAAAAAAGAAGGAAGCGGGGAGACAAGAAGAACTGAACATCCTCATTTCGACTCGCATGTCGTCACATGAAGAGAGACGGCATAAAGAAGATCTTCAGATTTATACGGCTATACATCTGTATGGATACGTCTATGTGTGTCTGCATATGTATACGTCTACCTCTGTATATGTATGTGTGGGTATGCATGTATAGACGTGTACTGGATAGGGAGGGAGAGAGAGAGGGAAGCTAAAGATAGACGATCATTCGCAACACGCGACAAACCTGAGAGCATGTGGATATCTTTAGATAGATTGTTTAAGTGTATAATAGATGCACGTATATATAAATATATATCACATAGGTGTATAGATATATGGCCTATGTGAAGTTGCCTAGATGAAGAGATCGAGTTCAGGCGCGTATATATATATTATCATATTTCCCTGTGAATACATGTCTCTTAGATGTGGAGGGTGTCGTGCGTAGGTGGTGTCTATACATCTCATCGTGCACTGATGCACATACGTACGTTGTTGGATGGCTTCTTCTTCTTCTATAAGGGGATGCTTACATATGAATCAGATCATCTATACCTCTATGTCTATCGTACTCTTTCTTTCTGTCTATGCATGTCTATCCCTTTTTCTCGTGTATGCATGTATCTTGGGGAGTTTACATTAGCGACCAAGTTCCCATCTAAATCTCCCGATAGTAGTCATACTACGTTTCATGGCAAGTACCTTTCGTGTATGTATGTAAAATACATATATATATATATAAACACAGACTCGTCTATCGAGGATTCCTACCTGTGCATATGTATATGAGGATACCCATACATGCATATGTCTATGGACACCATGTGTATAGACTTCGACATATGTCTATAGACGTCTTGGGTATATAGAATATGTATACGCATATGTATTCATAGATAGAGATGTGGAAAGGTGTGTAGATATGTAAATGCATATGTGCGCATATAGATAGATATATGCATATATATATGTATATGTGCATGGGCATAGATAGAGATGTGCATGCGTATGCACATTTGTATGTGGGGGTGTGACTGTATCCTGACAGATGTAGTCGAAGCTGTGAAGAAGATAGCAGGCATACAGCCTTCTCTAACGTCTTCTCAGCGATCTCTCCTTGTAAGTTTTTCTCTATGGGATGGAGTCTACATTTCTCTTCTGGAACGCCCGTGCTCTGACGTCTAGGCATCTATACATCTGTATATGTATCTATATACAAAGAGACGATATAGGAAACATAGCTTGTTTATTTCTACTATGCGCATACGTAGGGAGATGCACCTAGTTGATGACCTGATTGAATGCGTAGCGACCAAGCCCAGACAGAGAGGTGCATGTACACCCTAAGCCCGCTGGCTTGAGTTTTCAAGACACGTTTTCCCTGCCATGACCACTGTGTGTCTCCCTCTCTTTCTCTGTTTCTCTCTCACGCTCTCTCTCCCCTCCGTCTTCAGATGAGTATCCTCGTTCACACATAGTGAGCGCCCCTGAATTAAGCATATCTTTCTCTCCATCTGTCTGTATAGATACATGTCTATCTATTCGTATACATATCTATCTTACTTCCTCGTCTCTCTCGATGTACTTCTGTATTTCTCTGTCTCTGTTCCCCCCTTACATACAGCATTTCTCTGGAGTCTCGATGGCTTCAATCTCTCTCTACTACTTTCCTCATCTTAGCTATGCCATTATAATGATACAATAAGATCACAGGCACATACGAGACACCAGGAGTATCGCGATTCAAGAAGTTTAAATCTTCTCTTCGGAGACACCTCACCTTTCGCTAGCAGAGGGGGAGTGTCTGGCCTGCAGGCCGTCGAGGTCGGGTGTCTGTCTCTATCCCTACCGGCGATCCTTCTTATTTCGCGCTTAAATGAAAGCAAACGTTATCTCTTCTTCTCTCTCTCTCGATATATATATATATCTAAACATCTCCGCTCTGAGAGAGAGAAGAGAGCGAGATATTCTCGCTGTTTTTCTTAGACATATATGTGGATAGATATATACATAGGCCTCGATGACTTCTATTATATGTATGATGTATCTATATCAACTAGCATGCTAAGACACTCATTCTACAGGTTGTCTACAAGGTCCGTTTCTTTTCCTCTCTCGCTTTCTTCTTTCCTTCTTTCTTTCTCTCATTCTTACCTCCGCTCTTGTACTTAACCTTCGTCTTTCCGACGTATCTTTTGTTTCCTTTCTTTCTTTCTTTCTTTAGATTCATTCATACATTCATCTTTTAACGGAGCATCGAAATGCTCGTCGCACACTGGATAGCTACGTCAATGCCTTCTCGAATCTGGGCTCTCCTTCTTCTTCTTCATCTTCTTCTCGCTCTTCATCGCCTTCACCGCCTCCTCCATCTCTATGGAAGAAGGTCAACAAGAAGCTAGGAGAGACCAAGAAGAAGGAGAAGAATGGGAGTCTTCTTCTTCTTCAAGTAGAGAATGCTCTCGCCGCAGATCTAGGCGAAGCGTCTTCGCCCTGCTCGGTCTCTCAAGACGAGGGGGCAGGAGAAGGAGTAGAAGAAGGAGAGAAAAAGCCACTAAGGAGAAAGAAAAGTACTCCTACTCCTCAAAATGATAAGGGGAGTGGGCCTGCACAAGAAGACGAAGAAGAACAGTTTGACAATGGAGAAGGGAGAGGCGAGGGTCGTCTGAAGAGTCGCCCTTCAAAGGACAAGAGTCAAGAGAATCCTCTTTCTTCTTCTTCCTCGTGTATGTCTCCAAGTGAACTGCAAAGAAAGAAAGAAGCAAGGGAAATGGATGCCTTGAGAGTCGTAGGGGGAGGAGGCATGATGAGCTTGGAACCCTTAAAGAGATACCAGCCGTTCTTTCTTTTCTGTGTTGAATTGTATAGACAAAGAATCGCAGAAGACATGACAGCCCTCACAGACGAAATTGATAAGCTAGCTGTCACTACACTCCTACCTAATGCTGAAAATCCTGTAAGCATAAACAACTCCACCTTCTTGCTTCTCTTCCTCTTTCTCTCTTTCTCTCTTTCTCTCTCTCATGTCGTTCCTCTTCGTCTTTCTCTTTCTCTCTCTCTTCTCTTGCTTATTGGGTCTTTCTTTCTCGCTTTTCCCCTCCTTCTCTTTCTCTCCCTTTCCTTTGTCTCTTTGGCTTCTTCTTTGCCTTTCGCTCTTTCTCTCTCACGTACAATCCATCTTTTCTTCTTCTCTTCTACTTCTTAAGAATCTCTAGAGGTACCCTTCATCGCATCTGCTCGCGCGCAATAGAGAGCTGGGACTGCCTAAGATAGACGCACTTTTGTAGGGCAAATAGAAAAGGCTTCCACGTGGTGTGTATGCGTGTTGAGACAAAGACTCCTACAGCTGCAACTCGACACAACAATATCTCCTCACCTTCTGCTACTCTATCTGTACATCTATCTACATTCAATCTGTCTATCTTTAGTCTATCTCTAATCTATCTATCTTCAATGTATTTCATTCTTTGCCTTAGTTGATCGTTGTCTTAGTATGTTAAAGCGTGCGTGGAGAGGTGGGGCTCGCACGTCTCCCTTCACCTACCCTCGCTACGACTTCTTTTGAGAGATCTCTTCTTCTCCCTGTCTCTATATATACATATAGACTCATACATACATTGATACAAACCTACATATCTATACATATATTTATGGGGGTAATCATGTCTACCGTGTCTAAGGCGTCTCTCCCCACCCCGTCTTTCCTGTTCTTTCCGACGGTCGTACGCTGATGTATGTCATTCATTCGATCGTCTTTCTCTCTTTCCTTCACAAGGTGTCTTTTCGCGCTGCTGTTCCTTAGGTAGATATCTTAGATCTCTATCTCCATCGTGTATAAGCGTCTTTACTATCTGGAGAGTGAAGAGAAACAAGTCGAGAAAGGAACTGCCTAGAAACAAGATATTCTCTCTATGATCCACATCGCCTTTTATTCGGGATAAGAAAGAACTCATAAAGTAGATGAAGAGGAGGAAGAAAAGACCGTTCATGATCGGTCTACTTCTACTTCTTCTTCTTGTTCGTCAGCCGTGCTTCTGCTTTGGCCTCTGTCCTGCCTTTCCCCCCCACAGCAAGCGGAAGCGGCCTTTCAGCAGTTACGTGGCGACAGCTCGAGGCATGCAGCCCAGGTAAGAAGAAGAAGAAGGAGAGGAAGAAGAAGAAGAAGACGAAAGGTTTCCATGCTTCTTACAGATGGAGTTTTCGTGTCTCCTGTTTTCCTTCTGGTCGCCGTCATTTCTCCCAGCAGGAAATCTTACCTGTCAACGGCTTGCTGTCCCTACGTCTCTGCGTCGACCCAGGGATCGGGGCCTGGAGATCACTACAGCCTGAATCTCTCGTCTCTTCTTTCTTTGTGCTTTACATGCATGCGCGTTGGTTATGCGTGCCTACATATATATATATATATACGTAGGCACAATACATATACATATATCCGTAGGCATAATAATATCTATCTATCTATCTATCTTCAATCTATCTATCTATCTCTAATCTATCTATCTATCTATCTTCAATCTATCTATCTATCTTTAATCTATCTATCTTTAATCTATATTTAGGAGTGAGACGTATAGGTGTAAGTAGATGTGAGTTTGGATGTTGATGGATGGATTGAAGTAGACAGTGTGTTTTGTCCCTTTGTGTGCCTGTATCAATGCGTCTGGATGATGTAGATGACGAAGAATGAATCTGTTCGCAAACGACTAGAGGAGAGAGCTTTGCATGCGTATGAAGCAGGTATTGCAGCTACAGAGAAGGGCTCGAAAGAAGAAGGATGTGTAGTCTCTGCTCTACGCTTAGGTATCATCCTTAACTACGCAGGTAACAAAACACCAAAGGAACTCTTCAGCCTAAACTTTCTTCTTCTCTATGCTTTCTCGCCATCTCCTTTCACTCCTGAGAAGGGGGACTCAAGATTGTCGGCACCTCTATCTGTCTATCTATCTCCAATTCATCTTTATTCTTTTAATCTATTTATCTTTCTCCAATCTATCTATCTGTCTTACTAGTCTATCTATCAGTCTATCCTTTATTCGTGTATCTACCTGTATATTTTTATTTCAGCCATCTTCCTTTAGTCTATCTGTCTGTCTGCCGTTGATTCATCTATCTATCTATCCTTATCTATCTGTCTATCTACGTTCGTTTCAATGCTTGTAGACAAGACGTAGTGGATGTGTATATACACCCGAGAATTGCGGGTGTAGCCTCTTAGTTTGACGGAGGGCTCTTCTTCTTCTGTTCTTCCTGTCCCTGCCTAGTGTAGATGGCTACCGATTTCCCATAGCTGTCTTCCTTCCAAGCGTTGCAAAGCAGATATTAGGAGCTTGCTTACATATATATATATATCTATATGTATAGCTACATATATATGTAGCACTGTCGCTGTATATGCATATATATAGAGGGAGATGTAGTGAGGTTTAGGTAAAAGAATTTGTTCATCGGTAGACGTGGGGCATATCTCTTTCCGGAGTCTTTTCCGTGTCTTTGTGTTTGAAGCGTCGGGTGTATATACACCCAAGATTTTGTGCCAGTTTGGTGTGTGTGGTATTTTTCTTCAGTCTTATTGAAAGATGTCGACGCTGGAAGACAATCAGATAAAGCTATAGACGTCTTGGCCGCGGAGTTCAGAAAGACTATCGAAAATATGTATCAAGTCACGTGAGTAATACCTAGTAGTAGCTCTCGCCCACACCCATCTAGGCGGATCGGTGTCTCTATCACATACACTCTACTCAAGCACTCTAGTCATATATATATATATTATATGTATTATGCGCGCATATGCACCTACGTATGTGCACATATGCATAAACATGCATACATACACCTGCATATACATGTATACGCACATACCTATACATACATACGTACGTACACATAGTGCTGTTGCTGTCGAATACGAAGAGAGTCATCGCACACACTCTATCCTGCTCAACGAATCCTCTCTATGAATTCTCGTACGCAGTATATGTATACATATATATATATGTATTTTATAGTGTATGTATAGGGATATGTGTAGATATCCATACATCTATTTGGGTATCCACCCGGTAGCATAGACGGGAAGAGTTGAAAGATCGTTTTTCTTCTTCTGTTTTGAAGCAGAAGGAGAACCTTGTTCCACGACGTCTCTCAGGTGGATATACACTGCAGATTCCTTTGGCTGTAGAATAAGATCATCTTGTAGAATTAAGCGTTTCTCTCCCCTTATCTCTTGAGAGGTTCCTCTGTGAGAGTGTGTGAATGTCTATGTATGAATACATACGTTTTCTTCGTCTTTTAGGGTTTCTCTCGTAGATGTCTTTTTGCTTTTCTTTCTCTTCGTTTTCATTCAACATGGCTTCTCGTGTTTCTCACGAGTGTCTCCGTTTTCGTCGTCTTCGTCTTCTTCTTCTTCTCTATCATTATAAAGTTTCTCTTGTGTCACTTGTCTCTCTCTCTTCATTCTGCCGTCTTTCATCTATCATCTGTTAACGACGTCCATCTCTTTCTATTCTTGTATCATCAAATATTGATGCATGCAATAGAAATGAAGACGACTACCAAAGGATACTCGTCGTCTTGGGTCTCATGAGAGACAACATCGAGTCCTGGTGTGCAGGTCAGCCAACTCCCATCTGTCGTTTCATCTATCTTTAATCTATCTTCAATTCATCTTTAATCTATCTTTAAGTTATCTATCTATCTCTCTTTGTTTCTTTAATTTTTCTTCGTTTCTTTAATCTTTCTTTGCTCAATCTATGTCTCTTTGTGTGGAGGTTGTCTGCCTGTGTATTTAATGATATGAGGATAGTTATACTTGTCCCCTCTTTGTCGGCTCCCCTCTGTCCGCCAAAACGGAGTAAAGATAGATAGATAGATAGATTAGAGATGGATACACGAAGTGTAGGTGGAGTAAAGATAGATAGATTAGAGATAGATTCGGAAGTCTAGATAGATCAAAGATAGATAGCGAAGGATGTCTTGTTCGAAGGATTTTGACTGCCATCGTCTTCATGTCTTGTTTTGAATTTTCTTCTTGGAGTGCGATGCTCCTCAGCCGACGGATTAGGAAGTTTTCTGTCGTTGATTAACGCACTGCTCGTTTTGACACGACACAGTCTTGGGGGAGTGAAGTCATCGCTTGTCGTCAGAGAGAGAGAGATAGATAGATAGATCTAGGTAGCCGCTACCTCCTTTTCATAAGCGTAATTAGTAGCATACATAGAAGTGTATAAGACTGTTCTATAGTTGAATACACACACCTACACGAGATACACGTGTAGATACATGTAGGTCATATATACACACTCCTGTCATCAGATATAGGGAGAGAGAGAGAGAGGGAGGGAGAGACCTTCTGTCAATCGGGAGTGACTGGATGCGCGGGCGGAAGTAGAGGGGTTAAAGAAAATAGCAGATCGGAAAGATACAAGAAGAAGAAGAAATGACAATGGACGAACTCATCTAGATCTCTCTCGCTACACTATATCACCCCTCTATTCTTCTTTGCTTTAAATTACCTCCGAAGCCTACGCAGAGACATCTCCCAGCATGGCTTTCTCTTTCATCTTCATCTTCTGGAGGTTCTTTATCATCTCCTTCTCCCTTCATGTAGCAGGTGTGTTTTCTTCTATCCTTTGCTTCTTTTCCTCTCTCTTTGCTTCTCGCTCAGAGACAGGGCGCACAGATGTCCCTCTATTGCTCGGCTTTGTACAGTATCAGTCTCAGTCATCTCTAACTTCTTTCTCCGAGGGGTCTGCCGGCACCGATCATCCTAATCAATATGCCAGACATTCATGAGGAGGCGACCACGGCGAGAAAGATTAAAGAGAAAGAGAAAGAAGAAGAAGCGATGAGGGCACATCCCTACGTCCATGTATACTTGCTAAGAAAGAGAAGCATCCTCTCACGACGTCTCCGGCTAGTATGACTGTTCTACTGTCTCTCCCTGTCTTCCTATCCTAGAGGGGCGCAATCATCGATCTCCAGTACATCTACTCGCACAAGCACTCACGAATCAATTACATATCTATCCTCTCTCTATATCTCTATATATGTATACATCTCTATAGATATACATGGGTGCCTTCCTCTCTTATATTCTTCTTCTCACATGTCTAAATATCCATGCCGTTCTTCTCAGTATAGCTGTGTCAGGTTATGTTTGATCTGTCTGTCTATCTATCTTCAATCTATCTATCAATCTTTCACTCTGTCTGTCTATGTATCTGTCTTTATGTATCTATATATTCGATGGAAGAAGGCCTATCTATATCTTCACATCTCTTCCCGTGCATGTACCTATAATCCGAGAGTGTATGTACACCGGCGTGATTGTCTGCCTTTGTTGCAGTGACAGAGACGGGAGTTTTATGTATACCAGTCACGTGAGTTGCTTTTCCAGATACTTTTCATGCTTTTTAAGCCCTTCAATTAAACTTCATCCGCAAGAAATTTTCCCCTCTCGTCTCATCTCTTGAACGAGGCTCACGATAAAGAGAAGGAAAAGACAGGAGAAAAGCTTTCGTCGTGTAGCTCCTTCTTCTTCTTCCTTATCGTCATCGCCAGCTCTATACTCCCGCCGCGTTGACTCTCTCTCTTTCACTCGGTTCAAAAGCTCGAAGGAGAAAGAAAGAAAGAAGCCTCTTTTCTCCAAACAGGCAGCTTAGATACACGTGTATCTATACGCAAATCTCTCTACCTATCTATCTAATTAGCTACCTGACTGCTCTATCTGTGTACCAGTATAGTGACCTATCACCGTCTCTCTTTCAATCTATCTATCTATATGAAGCCGATCAGCAGAGACAAATCGAATCTTTCCCGATGAGCCAGATATAGTAGAGGACGAGGGGGAAGGGTCGGTCACTACCCTTCTGTAATCAGCCCTACTGAGGAGAAAGAAATAATAGACCATATACGCATATCCATACATACATGCCTATTC
>NW_027156293.1:0-623 GCF_002600585.1 Cystoisospora suis | reverse complement strand
ATACGGCACGGATGCTTGCCCAGTGAACCGGGACAAGCCGCGGAAACAATGTACGTTATGAAGAGGGACAGGGGGTGAGGCTGGGCGGCGGCGCATCCTGAGACGGGGTGTCGGTTGGTGGGGCATGTGCCTGAGGTCTGTAATCACTCTGTGTCCTATGGGCCGGGATTCGACGATATCGCTAGTGATTGAGTTTCTCATACCAGTGGTTCACACAAGCAGGGGAGGTCGGATGCGCAATGTGCGGCCATCGTTTCTTTAGTCCTATCTACTGACCGTGTCCTGTCAGTTGGTGTTCGGTTCCAGTTTTTGCAGCAGCTATTGAGTCATGGGATCTTCTGCAGAATCTGGAGCAGTGGGTTGCGACCGGAGTCGTGAAGCTGAGTAAGTTCATGTCTCGGTGCTGTTCCTGCTGTAGAAGCAGTACTATGTGCCGGCGGCTTTGCATTTCAGTTGGAATACCTGCAAATGCGGGAACTCTTTCCTAGGGACAGCCGGATCTGCCGGTTACCATAGACAGACTCTCCTCGTCCATCCCGCAAGCGTATGCCCGCTTGGTGGGAAAGGGTATGACAGGAAACTGCATGAGAAGAGGAAGCGACTCCCGAAGCCTCCGCGTCGGC
>NW_027156292.1:808-13163 GCF_002600585.1 Cystoisospora suis | reverse complement strand
TCTACATGTATACATATATACATACGTCTACCTATCAATCTATCTCTCTCTCTATATATATATATGTATGTATGCGCATGTACAGATTGAAGAGGCTAATATTATTCAGTGAAAATTATGGAGCTAGGATGACCTCTGCTAGTACGGAGAGAGATGTAATTAAGCCTCTCTATCTTTTCTTTCTCTCTCTCTCTCTTTCTTTTTCTTCTTTATATTCCTTCATATGAAGAAGAGGCTCATGCAGGGAGGATGAATGAGGAAAGGCAGAAAGACTGTAGCGGAGTGGTAGGGGAGGGGCAGCTAGCTGCAGTGCATGCCCCTAGCAACAGCATGTATATCTATTTATATCTATATGCACGCATGACTGCATGCATGGATCCTTCAGTTCACGTACTCTAGAAGATGAGGCGGAGGAGTGCGGTGTAGGTACACTTGAATTGTGTTGAAAGAGAAAGACGTTTGCATGCCTCGTATGAGAAAGCACTCTCACACACACACTAAGACCCTCCAAGACAACGAAGAGAAACATAATAGCTCCGTGTATAACGAATCTTTCTTCATCCCTCTCTCCTCTCTTTCCACTCTCTCCCTTCTCTAATCCCCCTCTCCTTTCCCTTCTTTCTCTTCTTGTCGTAAAGAGAGATGTGTTTGCAGACTTATGGAAGAAAGTGAAGGAGCACAAGCTCCGCGACTCGTCAGATTTTGAATGGCTGAAGCAGACACGCCTCTACTGGCGAGTAGATACAGACAACTCCCTTATAGCCATTGCAGATGTGGAGTTTACCTACTCCTACGAATACCTAGGCGTCAAAGAAAGACTAGCTATTACACCTCTCACTGATAGGTACGCAAGACAGACAAAGAAAGAGAAAGGGAAGGGTCAAGAAGGCGAAAAGAGAGCAAAGAAAGTCACACAGAAAGAAAGAAAGAGAGAGAGAAAGAGAGATAGGGAGCAAAAGGATTGAGAGGAACGATGGGAGAATAAGAAGATGAATGACAGATAGATAAACTTTCTTTCTTTCTTTCTCTCTCTCTCTCTTTGTCTGTGAGCCTGTAAGACCTAACACGGGAGAGTCTTCCTGTAGATCGAGAAAGGACAGAGGGTGTCGATAAAGAACTAGCGCAAGTTGGTGGAAAGAAAGAAAGAAGAAGAGCTAAAAAGAGTGCCTTCGTATCTACTACTAGATAGAAATCTAAAGTCTTCTCTTGCCAGTGTCTCTCTTCATATCCTCTTTCAAGAGTACATGAAAAGACACACTTCAATATAGATCTATACAACATGTCTCTGCTCTATAGAAGCTTATCATACAAACCTATAGATAGATCTACCTCTCCCTAGATCTTCTAGCACAAAGGACACCCTTGCAACCCTCACTACAGTGTATCTACACCTCTCCATACTTGGTCACCTCTTCTTCTTCTTTCTCTTCTTTCTCTTTCTCTTCTTCTCCTTCTACCAAGACATTTCTCTACCTTTTTCGTCTCCCCCCTCTCTGCGATCTATCTCCCTCTCTCTTTCAAGACTTCTTTGACCTCTGTCATCCTCGTTTGGTCTCTTTCTTTGGCAGGTGTTACTTGACGTGCTCTCAAGCCTTAGGAATGTTTTATGGAGGAGCGCCAGCAGGGCCAGCAGGGACAGGCAAGACAGAGACAGTCAAAGACATGGGGAGAACTTTAGGCGTATTTGTCGTTGTGACGAACTGCTCGGATCAGCATCGATACAACGACATGGCGAAGATTTTCAAGGGCCTCTGCCAAAGCGGCTTATGGGGATGCTTCGACGAGTTCAATCGCATCGATCTTGAAGTTTTGTCTGTCGTAGCTATGCAGGTTAGAACGCGAAAGAGTCTAATCCCTTCATATCACACACATATGGATACACATCTTCCTTCGGACAGAGATCGATTGAATGGAGAGAGAGATAGAGATGCAACAGCTAGATAGACATTGCCAAGTTTAAGAGATTTTGCTTGGAGTCTTATCTGATGTAAGGGGGAAAGAGCCGAGGAGCTAGGCAGAGAGATACACAAAGAGGAAGAGAAGGTGGATGATAGCTAGTGAGAGAGAAAGGGAGAGATAGAGGGAGAGAGAGGAAGAGATGGAGAGGTCTGGAGATGTATAGAGAGACATAGTAGTTCGATAGACGAGGTGTTAAGGGGAAGGAAAGAAGAGAGAGAGAGAAAGAGACAGAAAGATACAATCTTCTGTTTCTCCCCTTGTGAAGAAACGTACATAGAAGAGAAGGGGACATCTATGCGGTTGAGAGGAGACAGGGGACAGTGGAGGGAGACAACAAGAAGAACAAGCCTGCAGAAAATGCACTCCTCTTTCATCTAGACTCTCTATATAGATATCCACATCTCTCTTTATATATATGTATATATCTCCACTTTTCTTTTTGATACAAATCATATGTATACACATACCCCCTTGTATTCTTATACTAGGTCCCTTCTCCCTGTATGACGTAGGACCATCTGTACATATATATACACCTATCTATCTTAGCACATGCAGAGCTAGGTAGATATATATAGATATAGATAGATACACAGACAGATAGATAGGTAGCTAGGGGTGAATGGAATTTAGATCGAGCAGGTGTTTTTTGCGCGACTAAGAAGGGAAGGTTGCCCTTGTCTCATGGACCACGAGAGTGGCCTGCTGCATGCAAAAGCAGCAGATACACACGAAGAAAGAGCAAGAGCAACGCTTTAGTAATTACACAGACCTCCAGCCGTATAGACATGAAGCCATAGAACTTATAGACATGGACTGAATGAGGAGTAGAAGAGCCTTCAATCGACTTTTGTCTCGAGTCTAATCTGTCTGCTTGTGTGTGAGATGTGTGGAGTTTGCTTGGTTGTAGATAGAGTCCATCACTACGGCGAAGAAGCAAGGACTGAGGAGCTTCATGTTTCCTGGAGAATGCTCCCCTATCAAATTGATCCCCTCCACGGCCTACTTTATCACAATGAATCCTGGATATGCTGGACGACAAGAACTCCCAGAAAATCTGAAGGTTCTCTTCAGAAGTGTCTCCATGATGGTCCCGGATCGACAAATCATTATCAAAGTGAGAAAGAAAGAATTGAGAAAAGAGAAAGAAAGAAAGAAAGAATGAGAGAGAACAAGAAAGGAGAGACGAAGAAGAATATGGAGAGGAAAGAAAAGAGAAAGAAAAGGAGGAAAACAGAGTGAAAGAAGAGAAAGAGAAGAAAGAGAGAGAAGAGAGAGAGAGAGAGATAGATGGAAGAAGAAGAAAAGATATTTCTTTCTTTACATCACGTGATAAGAAGAAGATACATACAGCTATGTAGAGACAACAGATGTAGCAAGTTGCCGTGAAGTATATATAAGATAGGCTGTAGAAATGACTCGATAGATACATACATAGAGATATATGTACATGCATGCAGGAAGGCGTTTCTTTGGTATACAGCAGGTCTCCATAACTCCCATGTAAGGAATACACACACAGCTATATATATATATATATGCATATATACATGGATCTATATATGTATACATATATGTTTAAAAAGATATAGATAAGCAGAGAGAGACGGCAGCGTAGAAGTGATGTGTACAGTATTTACGTGTCCTTAGGTTTGTTCAAGGGCGAGAGAAATAGACCTGTGAAGACCCTCTTCCACAAAGAAGAAGAAAAGGATCTTCTTCGACATTTCTCTAGGGAGACTGCTTCCTCAGGCTCTCTCCTCTTGCTGTAGACACGCATACAGACTCAGCTGTATATACTAGACATGCACACAGTAGACACCGGCTGTGTACCCAGACTCTCTGTGGCTAGCTCTCTCGACCTACGAGATTTTCATAATGAAGAGAAGGAGACATTTTCTTCTTGCCTTTCTATTGATGGTCTACAAGACTAGGTGACTCGCTTTCCTCCTCTACCTCTATCAATCTCTCCCTCTCTACACACATGCAGAGAAGATGTATTTCTTTTTCTTTGCACTACGTGTACGTAGAGATGGTCCTATGGATCTTTTCAAACTCCCACTATCTGTGAACTCCATTCCTCTTTCTTTTCCTTTCCGTCTCTTTCTTCTTTCTCTTTTTCTTCTTTTCCTTATTCTTTTTCTTCTCGTTTTCACATTCCGTAGCTCTCCTTCTTTGCTGTCGGTGTGCATGCATTCTGCTATATGAATACAAATCAGGGTGCATATATATATCTCTATCTCTCTAAAGTATCTCTATCTTACTATCTCTATCTCTCTAGATCTCTGTCTTTCTATATCACTGTCTCTTTATTTCTCTATCTGTCTATCTCTCTCTCTATATATATGTCTAATCGATCTATGTGCGATCTTTCTATCTCCCTCCCTCCCTCCCTCTCTGTCTCTCTCTGTCTGTCTCTGTCTCTGTCTGTATGTGTGTAGGTGAAGCTAGCGTCTGTGGGGTATTTGGATATCGACAACTTATCGAAGAAGTTCAAGGTCTTATACGGTTTATGTGAAGAGCAGCTATCAAAGCAAAGACACTACGATTTTGGATTGCGTAACATTCTTTCCGTCCTTCGAACTGCTGGAGCTACCAAGAGAGCAGAGCCTGACGCAGACGAAGAAATGCTACTTATGAGGTCTATACACCCCCCCTCGCACACATATAGACGTACACTTACATACACACACATTGATACATACACATGCCTACATACCCGTAGAAACATAGAAGTCCCTACATACATATAGAGGTAGATAGATAGATGAATAGATTCATATTCATACGTACATAGTGATATGTTTCGTATACACATACAGATGCTATCGTGTATAATAGATACCTAGATTACATGTATGCACAGCATATCCGTAGATAGATAGATTGATAGATTAAAGATAGATAGATACGTGTGTGTCTCCATGTGCCCTGTCTTAGACAGAGGTTCATATTGTGCTTTCTTTGTGTAGCAGGCATAAGAAAAGAAACCCCCAACATATCTTCATACTCTATATCCCTGTATATACATATCTCTATTCCTACACAGTTGCCTTCATACATCCTCTCGATCACTTATCTTCGGTCTGAATCGCCTTTTTCTCCTCTTCTTGTTTGGTCCTCCTTTTCTTTGTGTGTGAGCTGTCTGCTTGTGCATTTTCTGTTTCGAACTTTTCCCATGTGAAGAAGAAGACGAAGAGAAAGGATGATCCCCACTTCCAGTCTCTCCAAGCCCCTTGTGGCTCTACACAGAAAAGGCTCTTAAGACACTCTCACATCTCCCCTACGACTCCTCCTACTTCTGAGACTTCTGATAAGACTTCTACTGATACTTCTTCTTCTTGAAGTTTCTTTGCAGGAGATAGTTTCCTTTTCTACACTGTCTCATCCCACTCACTTTCTCCAGAATACCTAGTTAGAAGAAGAGAAAGAACACGAGAGAAGAACAGAGTGGCTTCGAGAGAATCAGCGGAGAAGAGTAACGATGGAGAAGAGAGATAAGAGGTAGTGGTTTGGATCTTTCCAAGAAAGAACAAAGGATGTGCTGAAACAGTGTTACCCGTAGAATCCTTACAAGAGGAAGGAAAACGGCAAATGCCTTATGTAGACGAAAAGAGAGGAAGTGTTTCCACATAGAGAACAGAGGATCAGCGGCCTTACACCTAGAAGAAAAGAGAGAAACAGATTCTTTGCAAGACGCGTGAAGATGGGAGAACTTTCTTACCAATTTCATAGAAGAGTTCATTCACGTTATGCCCTGTCTTGGCGCTTGTCTCAATAAAGAGAATTCCATGCTCATCGGCATATTGCTGAGCTTCCTGGGAAAACCAAGGAAAAAGCAGACAACGCAGAGATGACAAAAAGAGAAAGAGAGGTCCCAGAGACGATGAAAAAAAGAGGAGAAAGGACAAACAGACATACACACCTAACAAGTTGTCACTAAACATACCTAGAGAGACAAAGAATGACGTGAGCACCATCCCTCTTAGATAGAAAGGCGTACAGCACAGAGGCATCCTATAAACGTATGTATCCATACAGGCAACCTAGATACGTATTTATTCATCTGTGTGCAGCCTTACAGGAATCTACTACGAGATCTATAGACATGCGACCATGCACGGACGGAGAGAACTAGGGAAGAGCTCTGACAACAGCAGAAGAAGAACGAAGAAGAAAAAACCGCATCTCCCTCAATCTAACGGCAGAACTGCTTGCATATAGTCTTAAAAGCGAAACAGACACGACTCCTATGCGAAGCATCTGTTACATGTGTTTCAGGTATTTTGTGCAAAGCGTACACATCGATAGATATATATGCACCCTGATTCAGTAGCATCTACATACGTAAACTGCAATAAGATAGATAGATAGATAGACAGATAGATAGATGGGTAGACGTCAATGATACGTTGGCATAGATCGTACTACTAAAAAAAGACTGAAAAGAGAAGAAAAAAAGGATCTCTTTTCTCACGAAAAGGAAAACGAGAACAAGACAACAAGTTTGTTACCTGCTTGGGAACTTGTCGATCTGCGTTCAGATCTTCCTTATTACCGGCAAGAGCTGAGAGAAGGAAAAAGAGAAAGAATACAAAGGAGTGGAGAAAGACGTGTGCAAAAAGGAGGACGAAATGACGAAAGAGAGGAATACTTCGCTGTAGCCAAGCACATGTATTCCCTGATTGAGAAAAGAGACAGAGAATGTACGAGGGAAAAAAAGAGGAACGCACGCATCAACCCTAGATGCCTTTTAACCGAGTGTACCTTCAGTAAGTCTGAATCTAGGTACCGAGGACTACTGCTGCTCACTAATTGGTCAGGTCTCCGGTATATAGCTCATATACATGGAGGCTCATCCATGAGACTATCGTATTCTTCTCTTCGTAACTGGCGAGATAGCAGGGAAATTCCTTCTCTTCTCTCTCTCCCTTCCTCTCCTCCTTCTTTCCCGAGACGAAGCAGACAAGGCAAAGAATAGAAAGAAGTGTATTTACCATAGTGCTATCACTTTTTCAAACTTCTACATCTTCGATGTATGCGTGTCTCCTCACCTTTCTTTATCCTTCCATCTCTCAACAGAAGAACAGAGGAGAGATCAATCAGTACCGTGTAAAGATAGATAGACTAAAGACAGGTAGACAGATAGATAGCCTGAAGATAGATAGATATACGGAAGATGTATAGACAGATTGAAGATAGATAGATAGTCCATATATAGAACGAAACCCTTTACACACCAGTCTAGCCTGGAGAGGAAATGAAGACATCAGCTGCTACGAAAAAGACAATAGATGATAACAACTCCAATCTTGCCTTCGTATCTTTTCAGATATGAAGAGGAGAGAAAAGAAACATATGGAGGAGAGGGAAAAGAAGAAGGATACGGAAAGAATAACTTTCAAGAGGCCGACATCTTCACGAAAACAGGACAAGAAAGCGAAAAAAGAGAAGAAGATAGAAGAGACAAGAGGAAGACAACTCCGGACGTACCTATAATAACATTACATCGATCGCTAACAGTTTGAAGTTCTTGTATCCAAGATTTCGCTCCTTGGAAACTATCCCGGTTTGTTATGTCATACACGACTACAGCTGCTGCTGCTCCCCTGTGAGGTGTACATACAACACATGTGAGGTGTGACTACAATACATCACAGACGCAAGATGAGAAAGGGACCGATTGAATCAGAAAAGAAAAAAGAAGTGAAAACAACGAACAACAAGTCGGCAAAAGAATATGAGGAAACCACCGAGGACCAAAGCGGCACAAAGAAAGAGATAAGAAAACAACTATCCGGAACTATTCACGTAGTTCACAATAGGAATAGAAGTTGCTCTCCACACATTCACAGATCTATCCGTCTACAGAGAGAGCGAGTCATACATACCTGTATCTATAACACTGTGTAGACGTATTTTAATGTGTATGTAGCGCTGCTAACCATTCCGCGTAGCCCTCTGTGATACGAATACTCTTGACTGCGCATACACGTGAGGGGTATATACAGGGATATGGAGAGATATGGATATACGTAAGATTATGACGCGCGCTTGCATATGTACAGGGTTGGGACGCATACAAGAGAAAAGCAAATCTAGTGGTTTGAAGTGTATTTACATACACCATCCCTCATCTCCCCCGTATCTCAACAGTGGCAAGAAACACTTCCATCAGCCCCAGATAGGAATGGACAAAAGTACTATGAACTATTGTAAAGCTATCCGTGCTCATCCAGGGAACGTCACAACAATCGTAAGCTAGAAGAAGACCGATGTAGAAATGTATGTTGTATGCATGAACCTGCACTTTTTCTATACACCGTCCGCACTGTACTGCTGTCTTTGAGAAAGAAATTGCCTTACAGACAGACGACACGTACACAGAAGCATAGAGGAGGTAGAATGGATATCTTTAGTCTGTACATGTCCATAGTAAGCGATATTACGGGTTCCACACGTATACACTGTCCTCCTTCGATACACAGAAAGACATCTGAACCTATGCACGTGTGATACTCCCCAACTAGAGATTACGTGCCTATTGAACCGAAATCTCGCATATATACCCAAATCTGTATACCTATTCATTTACAGGAAAACAGGCATATACACACGAGAAAAAGAAAACGGAATTAGATGAAGAAGGCGGACTGGAAGTGGTGTGAAGCTACACTTCAGGCAGGAGAGACTGAGAAGAAGACACTGTTGCTACCTGTAATACATGGGGGCAAGAGATCGGTATCTTTCTTGGCCTGCTGTATCCCAGATCTCGAACTTGACGATACAACTTCCAAGATCAACAGATTGAGTCATGAACGCAGCTGGACGTGCACCCGAAAGAGAAGCATAAGAGAACTTGCCAGTCCAACAAAACAAAAAGCAGGACGTGCAGAAGAAAAGAAGGAGTCAGTGCGGATCGTTGAGGCCATGCTCAACATGCCACCTACTGTACTTTAGTTTTTCCATCTTCAGAAACTCCATGTCCTTGTAAGTATACAGTTGCACTTATACAGATCGTGTACTTACATTACACTAGAATCACGCCTACCCACGTGAGGTGGATAGACCAGTACAGTAGACGTACTAATGAGATTTGCACATATTTCTATTTATGACTTAACTCACTCCCTCTGATCCTACTGGTGGTTATATATATATATATATATGCCTTCGGTAGTTGTGTGAATACTATATAGACATACAGACATATACAGGCACATACACACACACAAGTGTGATGATCCACGTATATAATGGCGTGATATAGACGTCCCCCCAGCCATGGGCACGTTTATCTAGTAACTCAGCATACACACAACAAACACAGATATCTGTACATACACGGAGATACTATACATATGTATATATATATCTATATATGCGTATAGTAGCTCAGCGCGACTGAAGAAAGGCCCCACGTAGAAGCCGATCATACTGGTATTTCTAAAGCACTGGCTTGATAGGACGACACTTAACGCAAACAACAGAATGGTCATGACCATATACATATGACTGCACGAAGACTCGATGAGCTCATGGTATACAGAACGATGAGACGTAAGCTTAAAAGATGGAGGGGACAGAGGGGGTGCTCTGGGCGTGAGGCCGGGGAATATCCCACATGTGACTAACGAAGACTGTAGAACACACAATCAAAGCGGAAATCCAACACAAAGTCCAGATCTAAGGGGTACCTACATGACGGCAAATATATAAATATGATGAAAGATGTAACGACATACACATACATACATACACACATACATACACACATTTTCATGAGTACACACATACAGTTTTATGTTTGCTCCCGAACGCACATGCCTATAAATGTCTACAAGCAATGAGCCACTCACACATGTGTATCTGGATACAACAAAAAAGATACTTGACCTATTCAGTTGATCTCCCCCTCCGGGCGGCCTCCATATATATGGATGGATGTATGTCTCTCTCTCCCAATCTCTCTAGTTTTTCATTCTCTTCTGGCAGGCTCAAGATGTGTGTCTCTCCCCCCCTTGTATCCATACCTCCAATGGTACTTTCTTGATATTCGTAGAATTCATCTTTAGCAAACCGGACAACGAGACAGCTTTTCCCGACACTTGTGTCTCCTAAGAGGACAAGCTTGAAATGGAGAGTCTTCGGCTGTTCTCCCCCCGCTCCCCCTCCTACCATCGAATGTGACCCATATAAACTGCCCCCCCCTGTCCCTCCTCGTCCTACAGGCGGAGAGCCCCGAGGTCCTCCCCCTGCTGGGACTCCCGTACTATTCATCATTCCTTTGAAGTACGAATCGAGAAAGACAGAAGAAAGGAAAAGGAACGGAGGAGTTAAAGACGATAGAGAAAAAAGCACAGAAGGACAACGGAGGAAGTCGAGTTCAAACAAGCGTGACAGAAAGAAACTGCTATGGATGAAGAGTTGAGATGAGATGAAGTGAGGGAACACGAAGGAGGGTGAATGAAGATAGGTAGAGAATGTGTAGACTTGATAAGGTACGGGAAATTTGTTAGGGTCCTTGAGACGAAAAGCTTCGTGGAGAGGAATGTCCACGCATCTCTCTTGAAGAAAAGACAAGAAGCAAGTGAAAGAATAGAGGAGTACGAAAAGAGTTAATGGAAGGAGAAGAAGGGAAAAGAAGACCCCGTCTCTGAGAAAAGAGAGGGAGACCACATAAGAGAGAGACAGCGAAACGGCTTCGGCGTCAGATAAGAAAAGGAGACAGAAGGATGAGACAAGCAAGGCCCTAGACACTTCCTCTCTTATTTTTAATTAGACACGGTTCAACAGAAAAGAAAAAGCTTCCTCTTTTGCCTACTATTACTCTAACTACTTGCAAGGATGGCAACGAGCCTTGAAGAAAAGGTTCCTCTACGTTCACCTCGGAAGACAGTTAGCAGACTCTTTCACCAAGCACAGGGAGGTAGTAAGCTGCTTCTACAAAAAAGTGACCCCATCCTCTTCCATTGGTGGAAAAGAAGCAAGACGGTTACTCCTTCAGTTTCCGTGTTGGTCTCCACATTCAGAAGCGGGCAAATGTGGTGTACCTACAGCTTCATGTTGAAGTGAGCCAAGAAGAGACAGCACGAAGTAGGAGATTCCAGAGACAAGGAGGAGAGGGAAGACAAGGAGACAGAAGGAAGAAGCAAAAAAGGTAAGCTGTCCCGAATGATTCCTCTTAGTTCCAACTCGCTGAAAGCTATTGATAGTCGGATAGTAGTTTAAGAACAGAAACTGTGGAACGGAGAAGATGCCATGGAGAAAAAAAGCGACCTCGAGTGCTATGATGACACGCAAGACGGAGAAAGGTCCCCCTCTCCCGTCAGAGGAAACAGCGACCTTCACGATGTCGCTCAATTTCCCCGTTCCTGCAAAGAGAAGAAAGGAAAAAAAATGGTGACGAAAAGTGAAGTTGCGACAGAAAGACATCCAAAAAAGGGAAACAGGTAGAGATGTAACCACAAGCAAATTGCTTGAGTGTCTTTTGAGGGGAAGATGACTGAAAAGGAGTCCTGGAAGACAGAGAACTGAGAAATACCGAGGTCGGAAAACCGGACACCAGTAGATGTGCGAAGAAGAAGAGCTCCGCCAAGCAGCAGAAAAGAAGGGTAGTTCGGATGTTCAGTCTTCACACCCGGAAACAAAAAAGCAGAACGGAGGCAGGGAGGCAGGGGCTCGAGAGAGCGGAAGCGAAAGCGGTTACTTCTCTGCTCAGATCAACAGACAGGGAGAGAGAAAAAACTGACAGGGAAGAAGACAAAGAAGATGGACGCTCTATTTGCGTATTGTTTCTTCTCTTGAGTCTAAAAGAGCAAAAAAGATGATGAAGGGAGGCATATTACCCATTGATATTTGTCATTTTTGCTAAGGTCACGAACTCCAAGTCCCCGACGGGGAAGGGGAGAGAAAGAAACAGTCTCTGTTCCGTAAACCGGATGTAATTTTTCCCAAAAATGCGACGAAGTAAGAAACGCAATCGGCAAGTCGTACGCTTCTGACACGAGCCTCGGTGAGGTGTACTTACACCGGAAAAGCCAGGGCGGGAAGAAAAGAAAACGGGAACGACGCTAAGCTAGTACGAACGGCGCTGATGACTGTCTCCTAATCGAAAAGACGGCAAGCGAGCATGAGGTTTGGAACAAGTCCTTATCCTGGCTGTTGCGAACTGCTGCCGAAACATGGGCTGCGCCTACCTCAGCCCTTCCGATTTCAAGACAGGTAGAAAATACCTTCTCGGAAATAATCAAAGAAATGGACGGGCAAACCTGCTCTGTCACCGGCGGATTCCCAAGTTATTGGGCAACATGGCTTCTACAGTGGGTGACAGTATGGCCGCACGGGGAACACGTACATCCGCGTCAAACGGACCTGACAGTTTCCTGGGTGTCCA
>NW_027156292.1:0-797 GCF_002600585.1 Cystoisospora suis | reverse complement strand
AGGAGAAGGCGTACAGACAAGTTCCTCGAGAGGAGAGGAAACGGGATCCCGTGCTGCTCCCCTGGTATCCCTGCGATTGGTTCTTGGAGCTTCGCTTGTACCGAAACCAAGCGGAAACGCGCCTATGTTTGATTGATGCCCCCTCGCGTCGTAGTACAGTTCGCACGCCAAGGCAACTCTTACAAGACCCTACATGACAGGGGTTGGCAAGAGGGGTGGATACCAAGCACCTCAGTTCTTGAGGGACCCTGAATACGGCAACGACACACGATACCTTGTGGTGGGTTCACGCTCACTTTCCGTCCAAGAGTGTGCCAGCTGGAACTTCTCCCTGCTATCTCAGTTCGTGCAAAGTGGAGCTCGAAACAAAGCAGGAAGATTTTCGCCTCGTAGTGATCTCCTACGCGAAGCACCGTGGTTCCGTCCCTTTGGCTATTTTACTGACACGCATACCAACTGCTGTCCGGTATGTGAGGTGCATGAAGAGACAGCAGCTGATTGCATGGTGCAGCAACGAACCCTAGAAAAGGAGTGTTCAAGGGGTTGCCGCAGAGCACACCCAACAGAAGGCAAGCAAGGCTTGTTGTGGCTGTCAGCGGCAAAAGAGTTCTGCAGAGAGCTTCCTCGTCTGTTTCTAGCGGGAACGGAACGATAGCCAGGACATCTTCCTGTCGTCTACTGTGATGTGTAACTGTGCCAGCTAGCAAGGAGCCACTTTCTAAAACCTGTCCGTATTGGGTACAATTTGCACATCACCCTTCGCCTTATACTCCCCACTGTCAGGAAGCTCGCGTCCT
>NW_027156291.1:2243-3940 GCF_002600585.1 Cystoisospora suis | reverse complement strand
ATAGATTAAAGATAGATAGATAGATAGATAGATAGATAGATAGATAGATTAAAGATAGATAGATAGATTAAAGATAGATAGATAGATAGATAGATAGATAGATAGATAGATTAGCTTTTTTCAAGATAAGGAGAGTGACCGAGGCCCCTATATACATAGATAGCTACATGGGAACTCAGCCCCAGAGGCCTTTCTCTATCTCTAAGCTTGTCTGTATTCGTATACATCTATCTATCTTTAATCTATTCACCTATCTTTAATCTATCTGATATCTATGAAATGTGTATAAGCTGTTGGTGTGTTGATCTTTGTGTAGGTGGCTATTCAATGCCCTCCAGTTTGATACAGCGCTATCTTGTATGCGAGGAATCGTCGAAGCCTTTGTATCTTATCCTTCTTCTTCATTACCTTGTCTTCTATCAAAGACGCTCACGCTGGTCTGCTTGCGACCCCCGAGAGTCTTCTCTTCAAGAAGAATCTTCTGCTTCTCATTTATCTCGGGCGACTCCTGAAGACTCGCACGGAATGCCAAAGAAGAAAACGAAAAAGAAAGAAAGAAACGGAGCCTCGGACCAAGGACAAGAAGGGACAGATGATGAAGAAGAAGAAAGTGAAAAGGAAGGAGAAGAAGAAGAGAAGAAGAAGAGTGATGACTATGGAAAGAGTCCGTCTTCTTCTTCTCTTCCTCCTGAGAAGATCCGGGCTATTATCTTCTGTAGATCGAGAGACGAGACACATCGCCTAGCTCGCCTTCTGCAGCTTCACTTTGGAAGAGGCAGCGACGGAGTACATGAGTAAGAAAAGAATGAAAAAGGAGGAAGAAAGCATGTCTTTCTTTCTTTCTTTCTTTTGAAAAAGAGTAGGCGATCTTCTTTTCTCTCGTGTTGACTTCTCTGTTCAGGCTGTCTATACGCCGCGTGACTCGTTAGTATCATGCCTATCTGAAAGAGAGAAAGGTCACAAGAAAGAAAGATAGAAAAGAAGAAGATTTCTTACTTGCAATAGGAATAGAGAAGTCTCGCATCTGTCTTCGAGATGCGTGTATGCTTTTCTTTCTCATTGAGATTGCATGTGACCCATTAGCTATACACCCAAGCCTATCTCTCTCTATCTTTGCTTTAACACTTCTTTTCTTTATCTCTTTCTTCTTTCGTCTCTATACATGTATTTCTTCCTTTCCGGTTTTCTTCTTCTTCTTCTTCTTTGTTCTCCTCATGATCCACCTTGCTTCATGTCCTTCTTTGACCTGTCCTTTTTCTTCTTCTTTCTTACAGGCAAGTGTCTCCGGAGCTCGAGGAATCTTCTCCACATCGCGGCGTAGGCCTCGCTTTCTCTTCTCTCTTCTATCCCCCTTCTTCTTCTTCTCTTCGACGTCACACATCGGGAGATAAAGTCGAAGAAGAAGAAGAGAGAGCTGCTGCTTCTGTAGACAAGAACGAGATGAGAAGAAGCGCTTCCACGGGAAGAGATCGCGAAGATTCTCTCGATGTGTCTCCTCCTGGAGCTTCTAGAGAGACATTCAATGATAACGATGCAAATACACAAGAGAAAGAGGAGGAGAAGAAGAAGATAGAAAGAAGAAAATTTAGCGAGAAAGTCGTTTTGAATGTGCGAGAGATCTGCAGTACACTCAGTCAGAAGCAACGTCTTAAGACCATTAATCAGTTCAGGTACGAAACTTCTCTCCTTCTCACGGC
>NW_027156291.1:1796-2131 GCF_002600585.1 Cystoisospora suis | reverse complement strand
CTATCTATTTATCTATCTTTAGTCTATCTATTATTCTATCTCTAATCTGTCTATCTTTGTTCAGCTGTATACAGAGGTATTTCTGCCTGGCAAAGATACTTATCTTTGTGTATAGGTGTTGTATGTGTAAGGATGTCAGAGAAGACCACACGTTCTTCTTCGAAAGAAGAGACAGAGACAGGAGACACAGGCGAATGAAGGAGACAAGCTTTCAGTCGTGTTTCTTCTCTTCTTTCCTATTACACCTCTCAGTTCTCTGCTACTCTTCATACATCTCTATACAGATAGATAGATAGATTAAAGATAGATAGATAGATTAGAGATGGATAGATAGA
>NW_027156291.1:728-1581 GCF_002600585.1 Cystoisospora suis | reverse complement strand
ATACGTATATATACATATATATAGATATATATGTATATACATATATATAGAGAGAGAGATATATATGTGCATATACACGTATATATATATATATATATCTATGGGTGTAGACATCGGTCGTCTTTGGAGGTGTGGGTCTTTTTCCGTGCACGTATCTGTTGGATATGCAGACACTCAGTTAGCTAGCTAGCTAGCTGCTTAGCTAGTTGGGTGTATCTTTTTTTTCTTGTGGTTGTCTGTATCTTTGTCTGAGTCTCTGTGTCTGCCTGTCTCGCTTTCTTTCTCACCTCTTCTGAACTTTTCATCCCCTTGCATGCAGTGCAATAAGGGAAGAGAAAACTTTCTTCTTTATTTTCTTCTGTGTCTCTCATTCATGTCTCTTCTTCATTCAGCTCCAGCATCAGGTATTTCCATCTCTCTGCGTCATGTGTCTTCTTTACACACGGTCTTTTCTCCTCTCTTGTCTTGCTTCCAGTCCTTTCTTTTCTTCTTCCTTTCTGTCTCTTCCTCTCTCTCTCTTGCTCCACCCTCGCTATGGTCCCATCATCTCTCTCTTTCTCTCTTTCTCACTCTTTCTTTCCCACTCTTTCTTTCTGTGCGTTTGATCTTTGTATGTTGTGTATAGGAGAGGTTTGATAGAGGTAATCGTGTGTAGTGACGTCGCCGCTCGAGGTTTGGACGTGGATGGCGTGAAGCTCGTGTGTCACTATGACGCACCGCAACATATTCAATCCTATATCCATCGATCTGGTCGATCTGCGAGGTAACTCTCAGAAAAAGACAATGAGACCCCTCCAAAGAAAAAGAAGAAAAGAGGTAGAAAGAAGAAGAAGAGGGGGTGTCAAGAGGTGGG
>NW_027156291.1:0-338 GCF_002600585.1 Cystoisospora suis | reverse complement strand
TGAAAGAAGATGTCTTTCATCTTAGATTTCGTCTTTCTTCTCTTTCTTTTACTTGACTTCTTTCTCTGGTCTTTCGACAAGAAAACCTTCCGCATCTTCATACATACAAAGTGGATGGTCTACAGACAACCTTACAGCAGCGCGGCTGTGTATGTACACTTGGGGCATGAGTCCTGCATATCTATCTAGATCTATATTGTTTCATCGAGCTTCAATACGAAAGAATAAAAGTCTCTGCCCTGCCCCATACGTCTATCTATCTATCTATATATGTATATATATATATATAGATATAGATAGATAGATGCACTTATGGAGATGCTATAGATATGAAGAAG
>NW_027156290.1:0-531 GCF_002600585.1 Cystoisospora suis | reverse complement strand
CTCCTCATCTGCTTCTTTTGTCTCTTTTCAGTCATAGCCCTCTCCACCTTCTTCTCATTTTCCCCCTTCTCCTCTTCGCTCTCCGGCTTCTCTGGCTTCCTCTCCTCTTTCTCCTTCCTATCTTCTTTCTCCTTTTCTTTCTCCTGCTCCTCTCCCTTTTTCTCCTCCTCCTTATCTTCCTTCTCCTCTTCGTTGTCCTTCCTGTTCTCTCTTCCTTCGACTATACTCTCCCTCCTCTTCTGCTTTTTCTCTCTCTGTTTAACAGTAGCCCCCTCCACCTCCACCTCATTTTTATTCGCCTTCTCCTCCTTTTGGTTCTCCTGCTTCTCCTCTTCCGTGTCTTCCCTGTTCTCTCTCCCTTTGGCTGTAGTCGTTCCCCACCGCCGCGACCTCTCCCTCTGCTTCTTGCCTCTCTCTTCAACCATGGCCCCCTCCATCTTCTCCCCTTCGTCGTCCTCCCTCTTCTCTCCCTTCTCCCTTTTCACAACCTTCCTTTCCTCGTTCTCCTTGTTCTCTTCCTTCCACTTCTCT
>NW_027156289.1:1514-2599 GCF_002600585.1 Cystoisospora suis | reverse complement strand
GGGCACAAGCCCGGGGCACCTCACACGGGCGATGAGAGGATCAAATCAAGGAGGACCAGGTGACAAAAAGAAATCAGAAGAATGATTTTTATTCTTTAAAGAGCACAAAGTTTGTGATTGAGAAGCGAAGTGGACTTCCTTTCGAGAGTTAACCGAGTTCTCGGGACAGAGTCAAGCTTTGAGACTCTGGGAAGACATTGTTTGGAAGGCAGAGTGGTTCCTCTGTTAAGGAAGCAATTCCGAAGAGAGAAGGAGTGTGCTTCCTGAATGATAAGAGAACAGAGGTTTCTTCCCGTGTGTCCTTATGGACAAGACTTAGCCAAGTGGAGTTCAGGGAGTAGATGAGAGTGAATGAGCGTTGTCGATTTTTCTTGAGAGGTGATAGAGCTCTGGGCCGTTTCTCCGGGTCCCGGGCGTGGAGTGTGCAAGTGGTCGAGCAACTGAGGTCTTCGAACAGCAGGGAAGTGTTCGTGAGTAATAGACTCGAGTTGACACAACCTCCAGAATACTGTAGAGAATCGCGGACCCCTATTGGAAGAAGTCTGACGACAAGAGTCAGCCCCCGGATGGAAGTTGTGAGTAGGACAAGTGAAAAAGTAGTGCACCTATCTCCTCAACTCGCTGAAGGAAGCCTTGAGTCTTGAAGTAGCCTGACCTCACCCGGACCTTTCCTCGAATTCACGACGGCTGCCGGGTGCCTAACACCACAGTACCTGCACCTGCCAGGAAGTCCGGCGGCACGACCACCCTCTAGAATATCCTGACGTACTAAGGGAAACTGTCTCAAGTCGCTCCCTCGAGTCTGGGTCGAACCTGTAGTGCGGAGCCAAAACCTTGAGAACCGTGGCAGCCTCATAGCAGGCACACGGGCCTCCCAAGAACACACCGTCGCGAAGGAGGGACCCAGACCACGAATACCGACCCAACGACGGTTGTCTAAAATTGCCCGGCCGGGCGGGGCACATAACGCCCCATCCTCACCACCGCGAAACAAGCAAGGAGAGCTGCCGAAGATGGACGAGATCCTCCTGCAGAGCGTAGAACTGGAGGGAACCAAGGTCGCAGCGCTCATGGACACAGGATCC
>NW_027156289.1:821-1040 GCF_002600585.1 Cystoisospora suis | reverse complement strand
CAGCGCCCAAACACCGGGCGAGACGTCGGAAGACAAAGATGCAGCCCCCCCGGTAACGCAAGAGAAAGGACCCCAGAGAAAGATGGGTGTCAGCAGAAGCCGGGACGCGGCTGGAAGGAAGACTAACCTTTCCGACTAGACAAAGCGAACGGTTCGGAGTTTCCAGCGCCCATTTCAACCAAGGTCCGCAGGAAACCGAAGAGCGACGAAGGACAAGGA
>NW_027156289.1:0-323 GCF_002600585.1 Cystoisospora suis | reverse complement strand
TATTCAAAGCTGGACTTGCAGGCCGGATACCATCAGGTGGAAATAGCAGAGGAGGACCAATGGAAAACGTCGTTTCGAACCAGGTACGGAACGTTCCAATTTCGCGTGATGCCATTTGGTCTTTCAGGCGCACCCTCTACGTTCCAACGCCTAATGCAGAACGTGTTCCTGGAGGAATTGGACGAATTTGTAGTCGTCTATCTCGACGACGTAATCAACTCCGCGGATTTCTGGGATTGGTGGGTTACTACCGCAGACTCATCCCCAACTTCAATAAAGCGGCACACCCACTCTACGACCTCCTACGAGACGACTCAGATTCG
>NW_027156288.1:0-268 GCF_002600585.1 Cystoisospora suis | reverse complement strand
CCTTGGGCTCCTCCTGTCCCTGCAGGAGCTGCAAGATCTTGCTGCAATATCTGCACTTGGTGTAGGCCTCTTTCCACTCTCGGCCGTTTGTTTGGCCGCCTACACGTTGAGATGCGCCGCCCTGCAAGACGCACACGAGGTCTTGCCTGCGGCTAATCGCGTCTGCTACCACGTTGTTCTTTCCTGGCTTGTAGATCACCTTCAGGTTGAAGTCTGCTAGCTTGTCCAACCAATATCCAAGCCTTGAGGTGACTTGTTTCTGTGTCAG
>NW_027156287.1:4927-14209 GCF_002600585.1 Cystoisospora suis | reverse complement strand
CTTCTCTTTCTTCTTCTTCTCATCGACGTCCTCGACATAGATGGGATCAGAGACCTTCTGATATGTTAGATATGTCTGCCGATAGAAACATACAAGGAGATAAGAAGAAAGAGAAAGAACTCCACCATGCGAAAGAAAGAAGAGAGATGAACCTTTCCTCTTCTCCTGCCCCCCCCCCGTCATCTCCTCCCCCTCCTTTACCATCTCCTTCACGCCCCCCCGCCGTCCTTTCCCCTCCTTCCTCGTCGTCGTCTTCGTTCCTTTCTCCCATGCATGCATCTCGTATATCACCCAGTCGTTTGCCTCATCAAAGCCATTATCATCCTTCAGATGATCTTCTGTCTCTTCGTCATCGTCACCGTCGGCAAAGCAGGAGTAGCAGCGGGAGTGAGATGAGCCGGAGTAGTTGTGAAGGAAGTAGACGTTCACTAGAGAGTCGCGAGAGAGAGGAGGTGAGAGAGAGGAGGAGGAGGAGTTCAGAAAGAAGAAGAGAAGGAAGACTTCCTTCTTCTTCTTTTGAGGGGAGAAGAAAACCTTCAAGAGAAGTTGAGCTTACCCCTTGTCGTTCTCCAGGCATAGAAACTCAGGGAGAAGAGAGAAGGGGGAGAGGACCTTGTTCCTTTTCATCCTCTCTGAGAGAAGAAAAAGAACGAGATACTAGCGGATGCCGAGAAAGAGGAGGAGGAGAAGAAGAACAACACTATCATGAGAGAGGAAGGGGAAGAAGTATAAGAGGAGAAGATCAGGAGGAGAAGGGAAGAAGAAGACGAGGTGTTTCTTCTTCTTCATCCTCTCGTTCTCTCTCACAGTCAAGGCGTCATCAAACTCGACCAAAGAAGGCAGCCATTCCTTCAGGAACATCTGCATCTCTACATGATGAGAAGAATTCGAGAAGACCAAGTGTCTCTCCACCTTATCATGGGAGCTACAGGTCCTCCAGGAGATTTTCTATTACCGACTCTTCTTCTTCTCCTCTTCATGAGCCTTTTCGTTCATCTGATAGAAAAGAAGAAGGCGGAAGAGTTGAAAATAAGCTCCGTGCAAGAGGGAGCTTTCACGATGGAGTGAGAGGTGAGGGAGGAAGAGACCATAGCGAGACTTATTTCAGAAATGCAGGAAGAAGAGATGACCGGGGTGAAGGAAGAAGTCATGCAAATGGAGTGTCTGACGAGATGAGGGCCATGGTGATAGAGAAAGGGAGAAAGTACGCTCATGATGAGAAGGGTCGCCGGGTGTCTGTAGATAGGAAAGAAGATAGGAATGGTGTGAAGGGAGTAGGAGTAGTAGTTGCAAGAGAGGGAGACGATAAGAAGAAAAGAGATGTCTCAATCTCGTCTGAGAGTCTTAGAAGCCGCACGAGTGACATACAACACGGCAAAGACAGTGAAAAAGAAGGTGAGAATGAGGGAGGTTTGAGAAGGAGAGATCTTTCTTATCAAAGGAAGAAGACGTCTTCTGGTGCTCATGCTGTGGATCGAAAGAACGCAGGGCGCGGAGCTGAGATGGGGGAAGAGGAAATAAAAAGAAGAAGAAATACATCAAGTGTATCTCCTTCTCCCTCATCTCCTTCTTCATCTCTTGGGTTAAGAGGGGGAAAGGATAGACTTCGTCGTTCACTGAGAGATCAGACAAGAGTGTCTGAGGATGCTGCAAGGATGGAGGCCGCTACAGGTAAACAACAAGAAGAAGAACGCAGAAGAAAGGATCGCAGCAGTAGCAGACAGAAAGAGAGAAGTTTGAGTTTGCTATCGTCTCGTAGTCTTCTACAAAGTGAGGATTCGATAGCTTATAGAAATCGAAGAAGGCAGGACGAGATGGTAGTGAAAGATCATCGGAAAAGCCGATGTATAAACTCGAGAGAAGACGAAGAAGAAGATTGCTCGACTTCTCAAGCCGTTCATCCGAGGGAAGGAGATTTCTCTTCTTCTTTTCTTCGTGCTAAAAGGCGGTCCCTTCGAGAAGATAACGGTGATATGCGTCTAGATTATAGTCATCATAAGGAGAGAAGACTTCACGGCGAAACCTCTTCTCCACAGAGAAGAGATGCTTTTCCTTCTTCTTCTTGTGAACATGCATCGCCACCTAGTAGAGATCGTGGAAGCAGCCGCGGTCATCATCGAAGTTTTGATCAGCCTTCTGGAGGAGACACCGGGTGTACGTACACCCCGAGTTCTTCTGATCGTTTTCACCATCGAAGACGACATAGTCAACACGAGAGGTCTCCCTCTTCTGCTCCGACTTCTTCTTCTCATCTTGAACCAAAATTTGAGAGGAAAAGAGCAGAAGAAGACTCTTCAAGGTTTCCCACAAGACCTTCTTCTTCTTCGTGGCACCGTCAACAGGAAGAGGAAGAAGATGAAGAGATGAGAAGAAGCAGACGACAACCCTCGTCGGAAGGGAATGTGTCGCCTGTTTCTCCTGTTGAGAGAGATTTCGATGAAGTCTCACTACATATAGAGAGAGATGGGAGAATGGACGACTCCTATCATTCTACTATTAGAGGAAGTGAGGTAAGCCTTGCAGGAAGAGATGGTCGGCATCTGCCGAGGAGGAATGATGCCTTCACTCCAAGGATGAGCTCTGAGAGGGGAGCAGCAGAGAGAAGAGGAAGAAGTCTACGTGAAGATGATAAAACAGCGTCTTCACCAGGAAGGACAACGGAGAAGGATAGAGGAAGGCATCGATGTGTTATAAGACATCGGCTTATAGAAGATGACCGAGTGTCTACAGTAAGAACCTCGTTCTATTCAAGAGCGAAGGACATGAATGAGAGACTTCAATCTACAGACAGGAAAGGAGAAAAAGAACCTCGATCTTCTTTCGACGACAAGACTCATCCCACGCGTCGAGATTACCCTTTCTCTTCTTCTTCTCCTTCTTCTTCTCCTAACAACGAGAGAGAAACAGAAGGACGGTCCTTCTTCCAGAGAGGGAATGAAGGGGAAAACACAGAAGACTCCGTCGAGAGGAGAAGAGGAAAAAGAGATCTGCGGAGAACAACGTCTCGTGATTCTGGCACAGAAAGAAAGAATAGAAGCTCAGAAGCGGAAAGAGAAGAAGAAGAAAGACAGCTGAAGAAGAGAGGGGAGCAGCATATCACTCCTACTACAGCTGGCTCAATAGATCAGATGGCAGGTGGGCATTCTGATCCAAAGAGTTTCCCCATATCTCACCAAGGGAAAGAAGACTCTTCGTGTTTTCATAGCTCTTCTTTGACTACACGAAGCGACAGCTTTTGTAAGCCAGCCAAGAAGGGTGGAGATTCGAAATGCGAGAAAAGAGAAGAAGGGGACATCTCCGGTAGTCTTGCAGACGGGATGAGTCCTCAAGAGAGGGAGAAAAGACAGAAGAATCTTTCTTATCCTTCCGCATACAGAAGCCATGATCGGAGAAGGCTTTCTCTATCAGAAGAGGAAGAAGAAACGCATCAAGAGAGTAGATCCTCTTCTTCCTCTTCAGTAGAGAAGAAAAGAATGCTGTCTGTCTCAGAGAAAGGCGAGACACCCCCCTCCCCGGGAGGTCGCCATCTCGAGAGAGGATTTCGCTTACGTCATACTGTGTTAGACGATGAAGAAAGAGGCCACCCTTCACTTGAGAATCCTCGTGAGAATCGAAGGAGAAAAGGCCCAGAAGAAAAAGAAGAAGAAGAAAGAAGGGGAAGAAGACGAGAAGAAGATTCTCAGATCGATGACGGTGATGATCGTGATGCCGTCCATAGTCATAGTGGGAGGACATCGTCATCCTCCTTCTTCTCCTTCCGGTATACAGACACCTCAAGAAGAAGAGAGAATGCCTCTTCCGATTCTGAAGTAAAAGAAGAAGAAAGTCAAGGTTATAGAAGGGATACTTCTCATCCTTATCCTGTTGACGGTGCTCGCCATTGTGAGAAGAGGAGAAATCGAAGTGACGGTCTCTTTTCCTTCAGACATTCCTCGGGGAGGAACGACAACTGGAGTATTTCGGGGAATTACTGCGGTCTCCAAGAGAATGAAGGAAGAGGAAGGGCAAGAGAGACAAGACGTAAAGAAGAGATGAAAAGAAGACTGATCTCTCCTTCTCCAAAAAGAGGAGAGAGAGAAGAAAGAAGAGGGGATGATACCCTTCTCTCCAAGACGGGGATAGAAAACAGGCAAGATGAGAAAGAAGGAAAAGAAGTGAGCCATAAAACCTTAGAGAAAGAAAGAGGTTCCCGTCCAAAGAGTCTTTCTCCTATGACATCTCTCTCTTTGTCAGGTGTCTCTCCATCTGTATCGGATAGTCTAGGTACCGGTGTAGGAAGACATGAAGGACGGGGGACTGTATCTCCTCAATCATCTACGTCACCTCTCTCTCCTTTCACAGAAGAACCTCGAGACGAAGGAGAAGAAGAAGAAGGCCGCCTTCGATCGACCCTCTTGCTCTCTCTTCACCGTGAGAAGGACGAGGCAGGTAGTCATCGTAGCTGTAGAAGAAGTGCCAGTCGTAGTAGTAGTAGTAGTCATAAGAAGACCAGTCGCTATCGCTCAAGGCGATCTAGTTATGAGGTAGAGAGAGAGGAAGAGGAGAGAAGAAGAAGAGAGAAAGATCATCCTGATAGACACAAAGCAGAAGAAGAGAAAGTTCTTCATTCTTCACGAGAAGACTCTCATTCTCTTCCCCTTCATCCATCTAGAAAGAGTAGCCATAGTAGGTGGGATGCAGGTGCTGTATCACCGTCCATCCATTCGGAGAAATTTGGGGACGTAGAAGCAGGCAGAAGGGCAGAGGAAGAAGAAGAGAAACAGAAGACGAAGAAGGGGAGCAGTGAAGTCTATGAAGGAGACAACAAAGGCTCTCTAGGCTCTCGCCGAGGTCGTCTCTCTAGTAGAGGGGTGGCCCCTCCTTCTATGAGTGCGTCTCACGCTTCTTCTTCTTCTTCATCTTCATCTTCTTGTTCCTCCTCCTCCTCCTCTTCATCTTCAGCAGAAGGTAGAACTTCTTTTCGCAGTAAGTGCGAAATCTATAAACCTCTAGGTACCCAGTCAAGTGAGAGAGATGTCAGATCAAGAGAAAGAGAAGAAGGACAGCGAGCGCCCCAAGGAGTCTCTCGGCAAGAGGCCACAAGTGACCAGGAAGAAATCTCATCTCCCTCTTGTTCTCTTCACGCAGAATCAGATAGGACAAGAGAAAGAGAGAAGGAGATTGAGATACAGAAAAAAACCTATGTCAGAAGAGGTGATAGACTGTCTAACGGTCTTAGCACATCTTTGAAGTCCAACTGGGGTGTATGTACAGCACCCCTTACAACATCTCCTCTCTCCCCTTCGGATGAGAGTCGACTTACTTCGTTAACTTCTATCTCTTCCTTCTCTTCTCCTCCTCCTCCTCCCCCTTTTTCTTCTTCAGCAGTAGACGTGTCTCCTTCTCAGTCTTCTCCAAATGTCAAGGTTTTTCCTTCTCTCTCATCTGCTCTTCATTCTACATCCTTGTCCTCTCCACCACAAGCAGTTCAAGAACCTTGTTCCTTATTACAATCTTCTTATCTCTCTTCTACTCTCCCTGGTCTTGCAACTTCTTCTTCTTCTTCGGCACATCAGAAAGATGTTTTTCTTGCAGGCCAGTCAATTCGTAGACAGGGAGGTGCGATGAGTAAGAGAGTCTCTTCACATGATCTCTTTCTCTCTCTCGCAGGTCTAAGTCATCTCCAAAATGTACAAGATATCTTCGATTACGATGAAGAGTATGAACGCTTCGGTTTCTTCCCTGATATAAAAACCTATGCAAGACCCTCAAGAAAGAGGTCGACAACTCCCCTCAGCAAACACCGCCACGGCATAGTAGATCTTTCTTCTTCTTCTTCTTCCTCTTCATCCCCTGCAGGTGGCTATAAGGCAGAAGGAAAGAACGAAGAGGAAGAACGTCATGTTGCTCTTCTCCCTTCTATGGAAGGAGAGGAGAGACGAGGAAGAATAGGAGGGAGTTCTTCTCTCAAGGAAGAAGATAAAGAGGGGGGACAGACGGGGAAGTTGCAGAAACGTCCTATGCATGAAGGGGATGACGCATCAAACAAGATCGGCGAGCATGAAGGAGATGAAAAGGGAGAGGATCGAAATGTTGCTAAGACAGAGATGTCAGCAGGAGAGAAGGAGAAGAAGAAGAAGAAAAAGAAGAAGGACAAAGGTGAGAAAGGTGGCCTCTTAGGACCACACTGCCATCATAAGATCAATGGAGATGATGCAGGTGAAGCTGCTTCCTCTCCATCGCTTGTTAAGAAATCGACCTCTGCATGCGAACATCTTCCGCCTGGATGGCTCGAAATGGGATCGAGTCCGCCCTCTAAACGGGTGAAGATCGAGATAAAAGAGGAAGGCGAAGAGGGGGGGAAGAAGAAGAAGAAGAAGAGAGACGGAGAGAAGAGAAAGAAGAAGAAAGATGATAGAGATACAGGAGAACAAGGAGAAGAAGGAAAGGGAGATTCGAAAACCGCCTCTTCATTGAAGTTGTCGAAGGAAGAAAAGAAGATCCTCAAGCGTCAGTTAAGAAAGGAGGAAAAACGGATAGCGAGACTTGAAAAGAAGAAGAAGAGGAACACCAGACAAGTGAATGATGAGAATCGCATCGAATGTATAGACACTTCCCTCAAGGTAGATGTCTTGCAAGAGAAAGAAGAGAGGGAAAGTGAGGAGATTTCAAGAGAGAAAGAAGATGAAAGCTCCTCTACGGAGAAAGAAGGAGAAGAAGGATCGACACGAAGGAAGCAGGAAGGAGAAGAAGAAATCCTGAGTAGTATGAAAGAGACGATGTGCTCGTCCCACATGAAAGAAGAGATCTTTCAGGTAAATCAAGAGCTTTCTGGAAAGGAAAGAAATAGAGAGCAAGAATGTTTGAGAGAGAAGAGAGGAGGTAAGAACGAGGAAGAAGAAGATGGAGAACACGAAGGAGAACGATCTTCTCTCTTGTTGAATACGGTGGACTATGCATGCAGTAAGAGAACCGGTACAGGAGGAGGAGAAGAGAAGACTTTAGATGAGAGAAGAACGAGCGAGGAGAAGAATAGGAAGATCTTGATGGATGGGTTTCTGTCGCGGAGAAGACGGCGACAGAGTGAAGAAGATTTCGAAGACGAGAAAGAAGCAGAGGCTAGGTCGGGAGAGAAAGAGAATAGGAGAGGTGATGTGGAGGCTCGTGAAGATGAAGAAGATCCTCGGAGTAAGGGAGGAACTGAGGCAAGATCATATACAAGAGAAGAAGAGCAAGAAGAGAAAGAGGACGTACAAGATGAGAAGGGGCACAGAAAGAATGAAACAATGATAGGAGAGGGTTTACCTGGGGGTGCCGATGATGCTGAAGCGAGAGGATATGTAAAAAGAGAAGGAAGAGAAGGAAAGGAAGATGCGATGGCGAAGAAAGAGAAGAATATGAAGGGACTTACGAAGAAAGGAAGAAAAGATCTCTCAGCATTAGGGGCGAATCACTTCAAGAAGAATGAAAGCAAAGATGCCCTTCCCCGAGAGCTTCTCTCTCTCTTTCTAGATGACCGTGTCTGTTCACCCCGGAGAAGATCTACACGAGATGCCCCTTCTTCCTCCTCCTCCTTGTGTGAAGTTTCTATGAGGCACGGGGAAGAGACTAAGGTCAGAGAAGGAGAAAAAGAAGAAGAGAAAGATGCGAAGAAGATCATCTCTCAACTACCTCCTTCAGGGAAAGGCAAGAAGCGAACGGGTTCATCGCAACTCTTTCTTAGTAGCAAGAAGAGATCTTGCATGCCAGCTTCAGGTGAGGTAGAAGAAGGTCAGGTGGTTCGTGAAGAAAGGGAAGAAGAGAAGGAGGAAAGGAGGAGCTTGGTCCAGGATTTTGAAGATGAAATGTCAACGACGAAGAGAGAAGAAGAAGAAGGAGGAGATGCTGATCACCTTCATGAAAGAGGAGGAAGAAGAAGTCCCTCAGGAGAATCAAGAAGTCCCCAGAAAGGTTTGACGAAAGATCTTCATCTTGAAGAGAGGGAGGTTTCTATGAAAGGAAATGAAGAGGGAGAAAAGCTGTCGAAGAAACCGAAGGTGCATCCAGAGAGAAAGACGTCGACCGCTCATGAAAGAGAAGAGGAAGAACAACAGGCGCATAGAAAGATGAAGACAGTTGGGGAAGGTGTATGTCTCTTCAGTGAAGACGAGGAATGGAGAGATAGGGAAAGAGAAGAGAACAAGATAGAAGTAGGAGAGGAAAGAGGCGAAGAAGGAGAAGAATGTGATAGAGAGGATCGTGTGAAGAGAGAGAGAGGAGAAGAACCCTTCAATACATCAGAGGAAGAGAGGTTTCTCACGTTTCTGGAAGACCTTAAGGAAGAAGAAGAGAAAGCTCTTCGAAGGGCTGCTGCGAATGTCTATGGAGAGGAAGCTGTAAAGATCTTTCTTGAGAGAAGGAAAACATTGAGCTGGGATGAAGAAGACGAAGAAGAGAATGAAGAGGAAGGCCGTCGACGACCTCTCTCTCTGTTTGGTGGAGAAGAGGAAAAAGAAGAAGGAGAAGAACAAGACGACGTGGAAAGAGGGAGAGCCGAAGAAGAAGAGGGCGCTCAAAAGAAAGGAGGTGCGATGAAGAAGAAGATAAGGAAGAAGGCGGCTGAGGTGAAACATGAGGGTGACGAAAAGAAGAAGAAGAATGAGAAAGAAAAGAAGAAAGAAGAGGATGAGAAAGACACGAAAACTGGTCTCATAATGCCAATTCCCAATGAGAGAGACCGTTACCTTTCTTCTTCTTCTTCACTCGTTGAGAAGGAGGACAGAGGTGGTATGGAGGAAAGAGAGGAAGAAGAGAAAGACAAAGAGAATCTTCTTTCCGCGGAGGACAAAAAAGAAGAGAAAGAAGAAGATAGAAACGAGGAAGGAGAGAAGTCATCTCCTCAGGATCAAGAGGGAGAGAAAGCGATAACTTCTTTGGCTCACAAGAGAAAGAAGAAAAAAACGCCTTTTGCTGATGACCCAGAGATTGAAGAAAAGATCAGTAAGCAATATACTTATCTACTTGTGTACTTTAATACATACGTATACACATATAGACATACCTAACTACATATCCACGTACATACATACAGGTATACATGTTCTCTTCCATGTATTTCTCTTTCTCTGGAGACTCGGTGGGTCTGCGTGTCTGTGTATACTCCCTATCCTTTACATCTCTCTAGATATAAACAGACAGACAGACAGGTGTATGCAAGCAGGACAGCGATATCTGTACGCAGTACTACCTACGCTCTTTCTCTCTCTCTTGGTGTCTTCTCGATAGCCTTCTAAGAATACCCAGGACAGTCAGAGTAAGAGAAGG
>NW_027156287.1:779-4523 GCF_002600585.1 Cystoisospora suis | reverse complement strand
TTCTCGACGTTTTCTTTCTTTCTTTTTCTTTCCTCTCTCTCTCTGTCTTACCTGTGCTCTTCAACGACATGCATGCACTCCCCCAACTCCGGTATCTTCCTCATCTTCTCTTTTCTTTTCTGTTCTCTTCCTCGACGCCATCCCTGCTCTTCTCAGCACCCCGTGATCCCCTCTATGCATGCGTCATAGAAGGAAGCGCCGTACGTCTAACAAGAAGAATGCTGAAGCAACTTCATGATGAAGATTTGCCTTCTTCTCATTCTCAGCCCCCTGTGATACCTTCTTCTTCCTCGTCTTCTCCTCGGTCTCTCTTCTCTTCTTCTCGAGGCTCTCATGGCACAGAAGGGATGATGTCTAGCACAGCTAGCTTGTCTTTGAAGAATCGATCTTCTCCCGGAGGTGGTGTTACGGGGGCTGTCTCTTTACCAAGAGCATCGACGGGTGATCAAGTCGTTGACGCAGAAGAAGAAACGAAGGAAGAAAGAGATGAAGAAGAGGAGATGTTGAGAGGAAGAAGACGAGGTGGAGGTGGCGGGTCTAACGGAGAAGAAGAGGGAGAGCAGAAAAGAGGTGAGAACCATATGAAGTCTATAGGTTATCTAGGAGGAACATCTTCCTTCAGCGGAAAGAAAAAAGAGAAGGACGGACGTAGATCGAGTAGTTATTCTACTCTAGGGGGAGGAGGAGGAGTTGAACAAGCTGTAGGGAAAGAGAAGCCAAAGAAAACACCTCAGCAGATCCTCTGGGGCGCGGCGTTTCTCGAGAGAGGAATCTTCACATCGGGAAGTCTACAGGTCTTCGGAAGAAAGCTCGAGGTCAACAGTGATCGACATGGTGAGAGACTTTCCCTCTCTTTCTCAAAGATTCTGCGTTTCTTCATCAGTCGTAATAGAAAGAGATTGGAGCAACTGAGAGAAAATTTTCCAAGAGAGGAAAGGAAAAGAGAAGAATGAAAAGAAAAATTAAGTGACGAGATACGGCTGGTCTCATGTGAATCTTTATGTATACGTATATGAGTAGAAACTCTATTGATACTTAACTAAGTTAAGGAAGGATGTACGTGAACTGAGATGTGTCGGAGAAGAACGTTCGCTCATGGATGGATAGATGGTACTAGCCGAGGAAGGGACTGTATCTTCGGGGGTGCATGCGTTTGGGGTGTATGTACACCTGGATGTGTGCGGTTGCTTGTCGATGATTGGCGTGAGAGTTGTGAACTCTCAAGCCAGAAGTGCACATGCAGTGTGCTGCTTTACGCTCCTCATTATGATGCTAGTGAAAGAGATATTCTCAAACGGCCTATACAGTGAGATAGACAGATAGGTAGAGAGGGTGTAAAAAAGTCTCTTCATCGTTAGGTGGAGACTGAGAAGATAGAAACGTTGTCATTTCTCGATAAAGTAGAGATAGAGAGGATGAAGCTTGAGTGTATTTGTATGTGCTGACGAATCAGAAGCAGCTGAACATAACGAAGATGAAGATAAACAAGATGACCGAGACATTTCTTCTTCATCTCCTGTGTCACTTATGCTTCTATTTCAGCGCTACTGACTACATATATAGATACATACAAGTTCACCGTATATGGTGTATCTATGTATGTATGTATGTCTGTGGATGTATGTATGTATGTATGCATCTATGTATGTATGTATGTCTGTGGATGTATGTATGCCTATGTGCGCGTGTATGTCTTCGTATTGATAGGAGCTTCTGTAAGTTGCGCGCGTTCATCTTTCCCGGGCGGAGTGTTTCTTAAGAGATGTTACTTCTGCTTGTTTTCATGCGTCTAGTTTTATACATGAACTTCAGGTGTAAGATCATTCTCTGTATATACACTCCAGACATCATTCACACGATCAAATCTCTGTGTCCTTCTCCTTGTCTCATCCCCCCATCTATACTTTCTAAAAACGATCCTCTCCTCCTGCTTTCCTTTTCTCCTCTTTACGTGTGATGATGATGCCTACATGTAAGATGTAAAGGCAGAGTCTTTGTATAGACAGATAGATACTTGTCTATGTATGGGAATGCATACATGCATGCAGTCCATACGGTGAGACCCATGATGTCTTCTATCCATCTCTCCTCATATATGAATGAGTTCTCCTGTATATGTCTCTGTCTATCTTTCTATATAGATCTGTATATCTCCTCTTCTTTCTTATCTTTCTTTGTCTGTTGCTTTGCTTTCTTGTGTAGGTTTTGCATATGTTGGCTGTCGAGTTCGCGTCGTAAGGAGCTGGCGCGACGAGAAGACTCGAAGCTCATGGGTGTGGGGGGAGGGAATAGTTAAGTTCTTCAATCCCAAGTTCCGCATGTATTTCATTCATTTCCTTCTCAATCCTTCATGTACGGGGATCGCTACGCCTTATGATTGTCCACCTCTCGATGCTGCAGAAGATCAGCTAGCTTTCTCTCCTGAGGCACAGCATCGGGGTTGGTATTCAGCTAGCCATGACGTCATACGCATTGTCTCTTCAAAGCGGGTATGGCAAAGACCAGGTGTGTCTTCTTCATCTTCTTCTGTTTCATCGAATCGCTTCTCGACAGGTAAAGGCCGAGGTGGAGGAGGCTGTGGAGGTAAGAAGAATAAGAAGATGAGCTTGGAGAAAGTCGATCTAGATGGAGAGGGAGAAGAAGAAGCAGATGAAGATGGGCGCCGCGAGGGAGAGACAGAGGGTGGAGAAAGGAGAGGAGAAGAAGGACAAGAAGAGAAGAAGAAAGAGATAGAAGAAGAGGAAGAAGTTGAAATGAAGGATGTGCAGATGGACAGGGAAGATGAGAAGGAAGATTCCCAAGAGAAAGAAGAAGAGACGGGGAGAGATCTTAAGAATAACGAAGATGATCAGGCAAGGCTGACGAGAGAACAGGGGGTTTCTGGGGGAGAACAACAGGAACAAGAGAGGAGAGAAGAAAAGAGTGTGGATGATGAGAGAGTAGAAGAAGAAAAGAAGAAACCCTTCGATCATACAAGACGGGATAGTGAGATTTCTCTTCAGAACGTGAAACAAGAAGAACATGAACAAGGGGACAGTAGCCATACGCGCCATCCTCGCCATCGAGAGAAAGAAACCGATCTCTCGGAAGAAGAAGAAAAGCCATCTTTAACACCTCTCGAAGACACGTCCTCTCAGCCTTCTTCTCTTCCTTTTTGTCGATCGTGCTGTAAGCCTGTAGCCGTCATTCGTAAAGGAACTCTGTCTGTTTCATCTAAGACAGCGCCCTGGAAAGCTTCGGCCTATCATCTAAGTGTAGAGACCTTAAAGGCTTGTGTCCCTCCCCGCAATGAAGAAGATGGCGAAGAATCTTTCATAGGNNGAAGAAGAACAGGAAGACGAAGGGCCGAGAAGGTGAAGAAGAGGAGAAGAAGGAAAGAACAAGAGAGAAAGAGATCATCGAAGTCCACTGGGGCCTCCAGTGTATGAAATGCGAGAGAGTCTTTCATGCGACATGCATTACACCCCCACATCAAAGAAAAATCACACCGGGGTAAGACACATCGATGAATTGCCTCGGTCTATAGAGGGACTGTCAGAAGATTTAGTTGGTACGAAGATGACGATCAAGAGTCCTACTTCTCTTTCTCTCTGGGTTCTTTCTTTCGTACCGGGGTGCATGTACAGAGATCTTCTCTCCTTGTGAGCTTCCTCTGGTGTGTCTTCTTTGCAAGCGCTTGAGACAGATGAATCAACATAGATCTGTATACGAATAAATACAAACATAAACCAGTCTTAAGGATCA
>NW_027156287.1:0-193 GCF_002600585.1 Cystoisospora suis | reverse complement strand
TCCTTTCCTTGTTTACTGTTTCTTGCTTCAAGTGAGGATCCTCCCACACGCAAGTCCTTGCCTACGCTATGGCTACTCATCCGCTTGCTATCTAGCTAGCTCTCTAGCTATCCAGCTAGGTGCACAGATTCTCCTTTCTTCCGTTCTTTCCTTGCTGGCAAAGAAAGTACAACAGGAGATGTAAGAGAGAGAT
>NW_027156286.1:23616-46072 GCF_002600585.1 Cystoisospora suis | reverse complement strand
CCCCGGCTGCCAGTCTCCAGGCTGCTACGAAATGCACGAATCCCTCAGCGCGCGGCAGTTTTCCGGGTTGTAACGGTGACAAGAGCTCCAGGGCATTTTCCTCGAGCATGCGGGTCATAGTGCGTGTCCGTTTCGGTCATGGAATGCTGCGTCTGTAGAACAGCCCACGGCGTCCGGGATGGGATATTCCTGAAGGAAACCTGTACGTCTTTGCTTGCAGGACTATCTCTCGATGGAAGGCCTGCGCTGTCGGCCGTTCTTTCGTCCGGGACACAAGGAAGACCTCTACTCTTGGGCCCGAGCAGCTCTTGTCCGCATGCGACAGGGGGCCGGAGACAGTCCTTCACCCGGGCAGTCGTCTTCTTTTCTCCGTGACGTCTGCCTGACACACTACTTCACTCTCTCTGATGTCTACGATGATGGCAAGGTAACGCTCCATGGTGGCCAGAACAGTTCTCCAACCCAGGGAGCGCGGCAGGAGTATGCGCTTCGACGCGAGGGCAGCTACGTGTGGCGTTCAAATTTGTGCTCCGCTAGGCAGGCAGCTGTCCGCCAGCTGACACTGTTTTTTCTAGAGTTTGCAGTCTGTTGAGTTGGGTCTCAGCTGGGTGGTTTTCGCTCTGACTCGGGTCTGCGTTCAAGGTCCAGCGTGCGACTGAGGATGCCGCAGGTCTCGGTCCCTACTAGCGAGAAAAAAGAACAGCCACCGTTGTTTACGAACGGACAGTTTTTCTTATTTACCTGCGCTAGTCCTTCGTCGGTGGCAATGTATCTTTGTGAGGTTCGCCGCTCATTCGTGAAACGGTCCTCTCTTACCCGCCAGTCATACATGTTCACAGCGCCTCTGGGTTCCATATGTTTGTTCAGCTTACAATCTCACCGCGGCCAACAAACGAACATCACTCCGCAGGCCTTCTTCCGGCTCCTTTCTCTCTCAGTGCACCCGAGCTAGTTACTTGCTCCGTACTTCCTCAGTCCTTGCCGTTACCCGACTGGCTCGTGAGTCGCAACCGTGGTGCGTCGCGATCGCTCTTCACCTCCCGAGTGCTTCGCAAGTCCGCGCAGCTCCTGCAGGCTTCCGTCTCGGCTCCCGCTACTCCGGAACACCAGCTCAGGCGCGAGCCGGAGACAAGGAGTGGCAGTGTCGATGACGGCTCTAAGGAGGAGAAGCTGGTCCCCAGGAGCACAGAAACTAGCTGCTCGAACGGCCATCGCGGACCCAGCCAGCAGCGTGCCAAGAATAGCTTGCGGAGAAACACAGACCCGCGGGGACAGGCTGGTCTCGGTCTCTCAACTGATGCTGCCCCGAACTCGCCTCGCGGGCGCCGAGAGAAGGAAAAGACTTCCTCGCCTCGCGCGGACGAAGGCATGTCGTTGTCCGTGGAAGGACGTGGTGGTAATGCCATCTGCACGGCTCCTCACGAGGTCGGGAGTAGGGGGTTGCACGCGGTCGAGCTGCAGCGCAAAGCAGGCCAAGGTGATGGAGGAAGTGAATACCAGGGAACGAGGAACCCATATGTCTATGCGGAGCTGACGGCGGTGCAGGCAAACCGCGGGGTAAGTCAAGCGGGGGAGGCCACCGGGCGTCAGCTGCACCGACCTTGGACAGCTGAATTTTATCGCGGTCCAAGTGCCTTTCCAGTGCCCCTGGCTCGTCTGCTGCCGACCCAAGCGACTGTCTGCGTCTACCGTCAATACAAGGCGCTTTTTATTTGTTGTGATCAACTGTGAGCTCGCGGAGGGGACTGGGAAGCAGCGAGCTTGACAGCCAGCTGGTAGCCAAGCATTTCCCCTGTGAAGGTGCGTGCTCGTGCATTTTGCCAGACTAACTTCTACGCCATCGTCTGGGAGGTCACGAAAGCCCTCATGCCCCCACGTGAGTCTCTACATAGCAGGGGACTGAGCTACTGCTCCATCGCGTTGTGCGGGATATTACAGTCAGGTGCATGTCAGGACAATGTATCGTCGGACGTCCCGACGAACTGCAGAACGGCGCTGCGGACGGAAGGCGGTCGAAGGAGGGGCGTGACGACCTGACGTCACAATGAATTATATACACGGGCAGATCGCCGAGTATAATTGAGCAGGGTTGGGCTATCTGTCAGATGTAGGTGTAAAGCACAGCTGAGCAGACCCAGTTGAGGGAGGAACCCGTGGTAATCTTGAGTCCGATGAGCTGCACAGTGTAAGCAGCGCACTCATAGGGGATTCCTGTTGCGCGACGGCGTCGGTATCGCTTCTGAGTGACACTCGACGGGACGGGCCGGCCAAACCGCGCACGTACCTGTGCGGGGACGTGGTGAGGGTTACAGAAAGTCTACCATTAGCGCATTCGATACGATGGCTGTTCCACTTTCCCACAGGCATCCTGGGCAGGCCTGCACTTGACCAAACTGCTATTTCTCTCCATACCAGTCTGGTGGAGCTACTGCACATGGCAGATGCCCTGCCCTCGTCAGGCACTTTCTTTCCAAGCAGCTAACGTTGCCAGAGTCCAATCTTGGGACACCTCGGTCTTTTTGCTCTAGTGTTGGAATGGGGTTCCTTCTTGCAGCAGGAGGCAGAGGAGTGGCCGCGTTTTTGATGAACGTCGCGGTGTTTGACGAGAGCGTTCGTTTCGATGTCGGCATCCACACGGCTCCTGGCGGGCACGCGGAGGAGTACAGTCTGGCGGTAGGAACCAGCCGTTTTCGGCGCACGGAAGAGCACAAGAGTAGTGGTGGCTGTTGGTAAACTTCTCTACCGCAAGGAAGCGTTACTCGGCTTTCAGTCAGCAGCTCAGTTTCTCTGGCTTTCTTAGACGACATGGAGGTTTGAGTCGCAACTGCAAAAGAAGTTGCGTCGATGGCCTCTAGGGCCTCTCTCGCGGAGAGAGGAGGTCAAAGAGCGCTTCGTTGTCTCCGGTGCTTGGGTCTGGACTACGGAGGCGGCTCTTTGTTTCTGTACACTTCTCTCAGGGCGCTCTGAGGGACTTTCCTGACACGTTTGTCCTTGTATCCCCCACACCTCTTCTGCGATAACGAGGGAGTCTCTTAGTGTGGAAAGGTCGCTGCAGCGTCTCTCTGAGCCCACACATACATACAAGCACGCATCTATGGTACCGAACTATGTCTCCAAGTTCGCAACCTGCGCTTGTCAAACTCCAGCCCTTCAGAGCACAGTGGCGTAGGCGTGAACATTATCAATCTCTTCAAAGGCGTGTCAGTAGGTAGTGCGTTCTTGCTGCACACGAGCCTGCGTCTTGTATGATATCAGGGAGTATAGCTTGCAAGGTTGTCTGTCATGTTAGTAGTACAGCAGGGCCCAGGAAGTGGTCCGACGGTGGGCCGCAGGCTTGTCTGTTCTTTCATTATGCAGCTCAAGGCGAAAGGTTGTCCTGCTGATATTCCCTGTCTGTCTTGCGGCGACGTCGTGCGGGTACACCGGGCCAATGTAAGAACCACCCGATGGGCGTGCAACTCGGTCGCGTGTTGTCAGTCTTGATGGCTCCTTGTTAAAGCTCTGGAAGAGTGATTGTCGAGCAGAAGTCGTGTGTTTCTTCGGGATTCTGGTCTTTGTCGGCCGTTGGTCAGTGTGATTCCCCAAACCACTAGTTGGACATAATCAGTTTAGCGCCCATCAAAGGCAGAGCACGGGATTGATGCAGGGCATTTGTTGCGCCTGTTCGCCGGTGCATGGCGTTGACAAACTTATGCGTACAAGAGAAGAAATTTCCTGTCATTTCTTGTTTCTGGGCTTGTGAGGCGGGAATTCTGGCAAGTCAAAATACCAGACGGCAGTACAAGAGGCCGCAGCTCGAAACTACGGGAGGAGGACGGATGCGACCTTCTGAAGGCTTTATTTCTCGCACGAGCCGCACACCTCTTACCTGTCTCTGGTCTGCAGGGTGCAGTACCGAACTTCTTGCTTTCCTCGGATGATTGGCTGCTCTCGTGTGCCAGTCCTCCGTCCGAAGTCCCGGCGTCTCCATTGTGTGCTGGGAGTATTTGTGATTGGTAGTTCTGCATCCCAGCGACTGTCCCAAACCGTCGCTGCCGGTCTACGCGAGGGGGCTCACGGCTTGTGAGTTCGTCTGTTTGCCACGTTTCATCTCCGCTGCTCCCGCAGTTACGTTACAAATGTCGTGCACCCCGTTCGCAAGCTTCTACGTATAGGATACTTCGCCGTGAGCTGCGCGCTAGCGTCAGAGCTCAGCTGTCGGATTGCTCATCCGTTAGCAGTATTGTTTCGAGCGTCCGCGCTTACAATACGGAGCATGCAAGAATGAGTGCTACGTCCAATCCCCATTATTGCAGTTAGGGCTCTCTTCCCGTGGTACTCCTGTGCTAGTTCGCCCAAACTACCTCCTCAAGCTCGACCGACGTCGATCCACAACGCGTCGCCAGAGACATAGCGAAGACGCTTGCGTCTTTGTTTGAGGCCGGTATGCCGATGAGCTTCGTCCTAGATGCTGCCCTTGTTTCGTGATCCAGCGCAGCCCAAGAATAGGACACCTCTGTGTATGACTCGTTTTGCTTGGTTAGTGTTGTGAGCACGGACCGTGGTAACGACACTGCTAATGGCTGAGCAATCTGACGGCTGACCTCTGACTCCCACAGAGTTTGAGTTTCTCGAATTGTGTCCGTCTTCAGGTCAGCTTCAAGTTCGAAGCCGAACGCAATTTCGTGAATCTCAGCAGCGTCCTGGGTGTGACCGCGGCTCGCGTGTGGCCCGTCGACGCCGTGTCTGCGGACGCGGACCATCCGTCTGCAGGTGCGCTCTTTGAAACCGTGAATTAGCTTGACTAGGGGGCGCTGTTTGTTCCCGCCAGTGTGGCGCGAACGCCCCCGCAACCTGTGCAGCATCATCCGAGCGTCGGCCGTTTTGCACGCAGGTCCCTGCGAGACTCCCTTTGCGTCTTTGCATCCATGTGGTCTCCGCGTGCAGGCGGGATGCGGTTCCGCGGGCTGCCTGCTTAAAGGACACCGAATAGTGCCCACCTAGACACTGAGTGCAGTCAGAATTCTCCTAGACAGGAACTGATGGAAGAAACTTTTTTTTGCAATTTTCATCGTCGGGAGGGCGGGGGGTGGCAGCGCGCGAAGAAAAGCCGAGGCCTCCACCGCGTCTGCTTATGTTCGTTCACAAAGGAGCATCGGGCGGCTCCCCGGCTAACTCGCGGGCGAAGTAGTGGCGCGGTCCCAGGTGTAATCAGAGCGGAGAAGTAGTCATAGCTCAGCCACGCCGCGTTTATGGTTCTCCGTGTCTTTATAAACCTGGCCTTTTCTGTAGGCTCACGGTGTCACGTCAGATGACACCACTAGCCTTCTATGCAGCTCTGGACTTCGAGTCATGGGCTCCGCAGGGGACATATACGTGTATGAAGTTTTGAACGGGGAAAACTGCGCTGACGTTTTACCCCGTAAAGCTGCTTAGCTGCACGGGTGTAGATGTGAGTCAAACACTCGCCTCAGGAAAGTGGCTGGGCCCTTCGTAGCTCTGTGTCGCATTCAAAAAAGGAGATATGCACGTCGACGTGTGACTAGTGAATTTCGGATTCTGCGCGGTGTTTCGTGCCGTTATGCAGAGGGTGGCTTCCCAGTAGGCGCGACCCAGCTGCACACGCACTTTTCGGAGGAAGATGCACTGCGAATCCGGGCTCTGCGCTATCACGCCCAACAGCTCCTGAGTGGCCGCCGGCGTAAGAGAAGCACGTTCCCCTCCACATGAGTGCTCCGAAAGGTTGAGGAAAGCAGGGCCGGATGGGTGTGCAGTATGCCTCTTCTCATTCAGCTGTCTTGGCGATCCACAGCGTCACTTAGCAAAGAAGTTTGTGCTTCTCTTTGTACGGGAGTCAGACCGCGGCCCGTCGCCACGCCGCGGAGTGCGACTGGTTAAGAACTGACTCTTTGGCCGAATCAATAGTATCGGGCTGAACTGAGGGTGCACAAGACAGGACGAGTGCTGCGTTCACGACACCGGTGTTGCAGAGTCCATGCGCCGCATCAAAGTACTGCCGCCTGACACCCCAAACCCATGTTGCGGCAGCCCACGCGGCGTGTTACGCAGTGCCACAAATGCGGTCACTTGAAGCAAGCAGCAGACTTTACCTTGTCTCGTTTTTCTGCGTAGCACGCGCATGGCCGTCTTCCTGGTTCTTTCGTACCTCTTGAAAATGCGTCTTGTTTGGCAGTACAATTGGTCTTTTGCCGTGCGATATCTGCCCCGGTAAGCACTAGTCTTCACCGTACTTCAGTGTAATGACTGCGGGACCCCCTGGCTGCTGCCCACGTTCTTCTGCTGCTTCGGTCAGTGGTCTCCCTTCGCTGCAGCGGTAGTCTGTGGGTACAGGGGCCGTTGGTCTTCCATCGTCCGAATATCCACAGACACTCGAAGGCAAGTTTCTTTTCCCGGGGAACTGCGCAGCAGAGATGCGGAAAATACACCTTTGCATTGGGTTGCCGGCGCGGGGCCGTGTAGCCGCGACAGCCGCTGCTCTTGGTCTCTGCGCAGTCCCTGTCGGATGCCGTACTCCAGAGGAGGCGGTTTTGGTTCGGCTCGATTTTGTTCTATTCACAGTATTTACAACGCAGTACTACAAGCCCCTAAGCCTCCTTCGCCGCTTCAGTATGAACGAGGAACCCGCTTACGGAGACCTCATTGTCCGGGTGAGTAATCAATTGCCTTTACCTTCCACATCAATGCGCCATGCTTGAGTCGCGAATGCGGTCTGCCTTAGGACCGCTCTAACTTCGAATTCGACCTCTTACTGCCTTCTCTGGAGAACGGCCGGGGGCTCTAGCCTCTCGCTCATAGCGCATTTTACAGTGAAAGGCAGTGTTTCAGTTCCGGTCAGCGCCAGGTAGAAAAGGGTGTTGGAGAGCCAAGACTAAAATGCTCGAACGGATTACCTTTCCGCTGTGCGTGTCGCCCCAAGTTCTCCTGTCATGGTGCACGGATTGTTCACACGGCCTAGTCTTATTTGTGGCAGTGAAACGAGGACAACTCGTTTCACTGCCACAAGTTCTCGCGGCACTGCTGCCACGCGCTCCCGGGGGGAAGGCAAACTCGCAGCTGCCGTGCCCAAGGTGGTTCGCAGTCTGGCGAGATCTGCAAATGCGTCATTGTATCGGTCTCCGATTGTCCACGTCGGTGTTCTCGGTCGTATACGAGCCGGTTTTCCGCTTGCTCTTTCTCGTTGGCACCAGGGAGAAGCATTCTATACCGGTTGCGTGTGCCGCCACTTGTTGCGAGTTACCAGTAGCGTTCTTCTGCTTAACTTGCACCTGCCACCAGCTAACTTCTTTTCTGGGGTCGCGCGGACGGAGCGGCATCCACGGATAGATAGAGCGACAGTTGCTGACGGCCAGGACTCCTGGCGGCTCCGCGAAGTATCTCATGAAGCGCATCTCTCTGTCTGCGCAGGCGTTACTTCTGAACGGGGGACCCGCCTCATGTGTGTTCTGACTCCGTTGTCCAGGTTGTCAAAAGCAGCATGGGTCCTTGCTGTCGTATCCTCGATCTCGACGACCCTGAGCCGCTTGTTTCCGACTACGGCTGGGTTCGAGGCGATGCAACTGTAGCGGGTTCTCATCCGTTCGACTCTGAGCTGTCAGCGTACCTCCTCCTTGTTGAAGACGCGTCGTTGCCGGGGGGACACATTGCGGTGGTCAATCTCAGTGAGGCGACGTGTGAGCAGCTTTTTGCGGCTGAGAATGCCATACGAGAAGGGCAGTGGTTGCGTCTGCGCAACTTTCGGTGGAGCCGTTTTCGCCTTGAGGATGCAGTGCTCGGCCGGGTCTACGAGTGCATCCAGCCCAGTCGGAGTGACTTAGCCAGGATAACCCGACTGCCGCAGCTGTGCCTAGACACTCTGGTGGCGCAACAGGAGTTGGATGGCGCGCTGCAGGGCCTACTGGAGGAAGCTGGTCTAGATGAGGCTACAACTGAAAGTCGGCGCGGATGCGCGGGCATGGCAACCATGCATTGTGAGACTAGCCCAGTGCAAGGCGAGGCGGTAGTGGGAGGTGCAGCGCTAAACGGACTGACAGACCCAGCAGAGGCATACGAAGAGTGGGCCGTACCTGCTGGCGCTCTTGGGGCCTCACCACACGACGGGTGGGTGGCTGGCGGACCCATTTTCCTTCGCGCACGCAGTGCACTGTACCAAGCAAATGCTAGCCGGTACCGGCGGGAGGTTGCGGCGAAACGTGAACCGGTGGCTACGCCCGACTAATAGCAGTACCCGTCCCTGTGCACACTCGGAGTCTATGCGGGCGGCTGTTTGACAGTACTTACGCCTCTGTATTCATGTTTTCTGCGTCATGGACTGCAGGGTGCCGGTGAGCCAGGACAGGCCTGTAGCATGCTGTGAGGTCCACGTCCCCCAGGAGCTTCTCGATGTGCACTTCAATGCCATCGTTTACAGCAGACTGGGTCCGCTGCTGTCACTCACGGTGAGCTAAGCGTCTGTGCAAGGCTAACAGAAATTCAGGTATTCGCCGTTACACTGACAGGGTTTTTCTCTGTACTAAAAGTGGGAGGACCATAGTTTCTACGGAATCATTTCGACGTGCTTGTCGCGCGGCGTCATGTGGAGCATGCAGTGGGAAGCATCACCTTTGAAGCGCAGCACCACGGTATGGAGCTCGGTGCGAAACGTGCGTGCTTCCTGGGGGCTGGTGCCCGTGTTCTACTACACAGTCTATTAGTGCATGCGTCGGCCTGTATTCTCGTTTGATGTACAACTCGTGGGGCGCCTACGCTGTAGCGGCGCCACCATGGTTACCGTCGAACGTCCGTGCATCCGAATCTCTAGAGGTTTTGAGATGGCATAGGTTTCTGCCAAATTCTTCAGCCTGACTGAAGAGAAAGCAAGACCTGTCGAAGACCGAAGGTTGCCAGTGCGCGATTGACCTGTCGATTGCTTGGCGTCTCGCCGAAAGTGAGATCTCTCTTTTCTACCTTCTCTTCTCAGGGAGCGTCTCCGGTGCTCGGGTCCACTCCTCTGAGACTGAAGGGGATGCACATTTTGGGACTAGGGCCCCCTTCCGCGATGGTGAGCGAGCCGCGGACCTGGGTGGTGGTCCAGTGTCTTCTTTGTCGACACTCACGGCGCCTGACTCCGTCTGGGAATCGCGTGCATACAGGGGCCACTGGAAGCTCAGTAACGGGTTTGCGAAATGATGGTACCGCAGAGGAGAACCTGGAAGTGCTCTGGTGTCCGGTCTGTCGCCATAAAGACGCGTCGATGCTTGTTGCCGTGTAAGAAAACACTTGCTGGCGTTCAGCCAAGTCGTGTTGCCGTAGATCTTCTTATGTGACGTTGTGTCTCTCGGGTACTATAAGGGTACTACGATGTCTGATCTGGTCGAATCGAACTCCACATTAGCGGTTTACGAGACGGTTCCAAGTGCATGGCCTCGCTTCCCCACGCTTGCTTCGGGTGGACCTTCACGCTGACGTGCACCGACGAGCACATAAACGGGAGGCTACACGCGAAGTAGTACCGTCCACGGGTGACAGAGGAAAGGAAGCAGCCAAGATCATATGACACAAGCTGTTGATTTCATGCAAGATGTGAGGAGTCTGCGTACCTTGCAAACAACACCCCGCTCCGTGCCAACGGCCTGTCCCCGACATGGGTTTCGTTCACCTGGCAACCCTCGCGTGTGGGAGTGGTTTTTCAGATCGTGCATGGCTTCAGTAGTGAGAAGGCAGCGCGTTCACGGCTGTGGGACCCTTGAACTCCCACATGTCAGTGGCCCTGCTAGTTGAGTGTACACGTGCTGTGCCGCGTGTTGTTCGTGACAGTGCGCATGAGTGGAAGCGGAGATTAGTTCGTTTTTTGTGACCTCGGCGCCCCAAATGTGTTTGCGGGGTGTTCTCAGATATGACTTCTACTTTTTGCTCGCAGATGAAGAAGGAATGACCTTACCAGTTCGGCTGAAGGATGCCGTGGTGAGCTTAACTTGGCACCCACCACTCACACACATAGCACGAAGGCGCGCTGACCATTTTCCTGCGATATCTTCTGCGGATACGCGAGACGAATACCTGTCGGCGAAGCGTGTGGCCTTGCTCTGCTAATCGCATGCTGAACGAATAGAAGCCGTCTGAGTGCCGACTTCAATGAAATGTTTAAAGTGCGTGACACGTTGCTTCATGCTAAGGGTCTCCAGGAGCGTCCATGCAATGCCAAGGTCACAGTACAGAATGCGCGTCCAAGGAGCGGCAGGAAGTGCCACAGATGGTTGGGTGTCGGTGCTCATTTCGTGTGTGAAGCGCAAGACGAAGGTGCGCAAGCACAGTCTAGCGAACATCGCTGTACAGGTTCCTCAATCAATTGCGCTGAAGGAACAGCCTCCCGGCCTTTTCCTAATGCTGGCCTAGCGACGGTCTGTGCTAGGGACAGTCTCCGCGCGTGCTGGGTGTGCGTGTAGGGCCGCCGGTTCCGGTGCGCCAGCGAAGGAGGGATCAGTCCTTTTTTTGCGGCGACGGATGCAGGTGCTCAGAGACTTCTCTGCAGACTGCTGAAAGCTGTCCTCACTGTTACTGAGGAACATGGTTCAGACGCGGACGGGACGGAGGCGAAACGAGTAGGCACCACGTGTAAAGACGAGCAAGACAGTTACTCATCTCCAGCTCAAAAACCTCGAAAGCAACGAGGACATGCGGCAGGAAAGTGGACACCTGCGACTGCAGGAGGGGGCGCGGCTCGTGAAGTACCAGAAGCTTCCTCCGGTTCTCGGGAAGCTGAAAGACCACCCGCTGATGGACCACAGAAATCTGGCCAGACCGCAAAGTCTGCTAGCCGAGTAGGAGCTGGCTACACGTGTGTACGCGGTGGCGGGGAAGAACAGAGGGAAGATGAGCAGAGCAGCGAAGAAGAAGGGGAAGTACGGACGCAAGGTCTCGTGGGTCGAAGGTACATGCGGCAACTGAAGGAAGCTTCAAGACGACGCACACTGGCCTCCGTAACCGCGACACAGGGCGCTCCAGAGCAGCGCAGCGAAGTAGATGCTTTTCTTGGTGTGGGCAACGAAGACTGCCTCCCAGAACAAGGCGCGAGGAAAAGGAAAGGTGGCTTTCGAGGCCGGAGGAACCTGGGACCGGGCCGCCACGAGCTACTGATCCTGAGACGGGCCGTCACCACTGTCGCGACTTCTCCGCACGAATGGGTCGTCCTCGGGTGTGAATTTCGCAGAAGGGACGCGCCTCAAGAACTATCGCACTCTGCATCCGGAAGACAGTGAGTGGAGCCGGTCGCGCCCCGAGCCTTGCATGGAAAGAAATGTGCGGATCGTAGGAAGCAGGGCAGCCGTTCTTGTTTTTGACTGCCGGCTGTCCTGTATCTCGATGTCTCTGTTAGCGGCGGCAAGTGTGAGTATCTTCTTGAAACAGTTACGGGCTCTGAATGTTTGTCCGGCGTGCTCCAAGGGGCGCCGCCCGCCAATCGCCTTGCTTCAGAGTCCGTGGCAATGCAAATCTCGGTGCTCGGTCATTGGGCAAGGTTTTTGATCACTCCTCTGGTCCAAACAAACCGCCACTGGAACACCCAACGCGACCTCAGCTAGCAAGTGTCATCCCTAGCGGACTGGTAGACGTTCCACGTGACAACCATGGAAGTCACGTGTCGTACCGGCGTTTCAAGCCTCGGGTAGGCCCAGGTTCAGCCGTGAAGGCCGCATGTTGGTACCCCGGACGTTTCCCTGCTGTCTGCTGTTGGCAGTATGATTCTAAGATGTAAGGGATATCTTGTGACAGCTTGGCGGTGCTGTCCCTCGCCGTGCCATTTGCTAACGTGCTCGCCGGGGTTCGGGAAAGTGTGAGAGTCGCAGCAGGTTTCATTCGGCTCCCCGCCCTCGGATGGCTTCGCACTTAGATAGACTGCAGTTTCTCCTAGCTGACGATTCCCCAACACGTTAGTACGGTACGACCCTGCGGCTGTGGGGCCGACTCTTCAACGCCGCGCTTCAGGTGAATCACGATTGTCTGAAACGCGGAGCAGGATCCACAAGGTGGACGTAACGTATCTTGTGACCCGGAGTTCAGGCACGTGTAAGCAACAGCTCTCCACAAGAACGTGAACACAAAGCACGGAAACCAGAAAATAGAATGAGACGCCTTCGGAGTCCACAAAACCCTCGGAGAAAGCTATACAGTTCTGATCGTTCGCTGGCCCAGGCCCCCGTGTTCCCTCGAACACAAAACCTTTTGTTAAATTGCTACACCGTTCCCGGCCTCGGAAACTAAACCCTTCTGTCTTCTCGTCTTGGTGAACGTCCCCGACCAATGGTTTTCTCTCCCGTCCGCCGTCACCTACGATCGTTCCTATATCCCACTGGCCTAGACGAGAAAGACGGTCTCCAACAGATTCTCCGTTCGTTTCACTGCTCGCATCTGAAACTAGGTCACCTGGGTGTGTCCCCAACTCCACGTGACTGAGCTTATCGATAACGCCTGAGCTGCAGAGCCTGTCTCCTCTTCCAGCAGGCACGGCGAGACGGGCGGAGGCGAGCTGCACCGCTTCCCTTGGTACGGAGACCACGGTGACTCTTTCCTGCTGATGTCAGTCCTCTGCATTCCCTGTGTTTCATTACCGGCTTGCAGAGCCAGTTGATGCGGGGGTCGTTGCGAATTGCGTTGTGTGCCGGATCTACTAGAATCACTTCATAGTACTTGTAGACGGCGTCCTGTCCCACCCAGTAGCTGTTCAGCACACGGAGACCACCGCAGATCTTGCGCCCAACCTTCTCCTCGGCCACGGCCCGCAAGTTACGGGTTGACTTCTGCTTTCGGACACCTGCACATAAAATAGAAGATACAGCAAACGCTCCGCTAGTCGGCACCCTGAAGGTGTAGATCTTCGAAGACGTCCGATCAGAGGACTGCCTCTTCCAGACGAGACAAACAACCTAGCGGCAACTTGACAACACGGAGCACGGTGAGCAGAGGCGTCCAACATAAAGCCGGTGCCTACAGTGCTCGAGGGAGTCATACACACAGGGCAACACAGGCCCTACACACGTCCTGCGGCGACGAAGCGGCGCCCATGCTTCGACCCACCTTGATTTTTGGGCTTTCCGTAGACGATGCCCTTGTGAACCTGCTTCTTGCGATCTCCTCTACGTACACGGACTCTGTAAATGACAAATCCTTGCTTCTTCTTATATCCGAGTCTACGAGCCTTGTCTGGACGCGTGCTCTGCGTGCATCGATGAACTGCTGGGAGCTGTCGGTACTCCCATGTCCGTACGCGCAACAGAAACCGAAGTACGTCCGACTGCTTCTTCTTCCACAACTCCTCGAGATACCTACGGACAACGAAGAAATAAACTGAATCGCCCATTACACACCTATACGTGAGCCCTCAAACACCGAACAGGGTTCTTCTAGTTAGACGAGCCGGAACTCCCATGGCCTCCAGATGTTTCAGAAAAAATCTCGAGTGCCTACAGAAACGCTTCCAGTCAGCACTCGAGGGCGACATCCTCAGGCGCAGCCCTTCGGGACCCGCCACAGCAATGTCTGTGACAGCAAACAACCTGGCGATTCGGGTTTATCCACAAAGGGAAAACATCAGCCCGGAAGCCGGCCACCTTTCGGCTGCACCTACAGCGGAAGAAGACACCCCTCCCAAACCCCGGCCAAGAACGGTAAGGAGAACGCAGGGAGGCGACCGACCCTGGGCGGGCATGGCTCGCTCGGTCCTGGGTAAAGAAAAGAAACTGCACACAGTTGGGGAGTTTCTGTAGAGCGGCGGTGCCAGTTAGCACCCTCACGATACCTGCTTCGGAATACAGTGGTCAGATGGCGCGCCGGAAACTCATCGCACAAGAGCACACTCGACATGCAAGAAAACCCCTGGGTGAGCCGTCAATCAGTGCAGGGAAGGCCGCCGGAGCCATAACTTGACCGCCACTCTCGCGAAACGCTACCCACAGGAATCTCTCCGCAATCCCGCAGCTCCCATGCGGAAAAGGAACCAATTTGGTGCTGTACAGGTTTTCCGCGCCCGGCCGGATGCAAGCGCGAAGCCGACGACGCCAAACTACGCAGCAGGAAAACCGCAGACGTCTGCTTGCCCCCACAAGTTGCAACCGCTGCGCAGCCACTCCTCTCTATAGCACTCACTTGTAGGCTCCCATTTTGTTCGCGGAACGAGTGTTGAAGTCAGTGCTTTGTTATGTATTTTCTCGAGGCAGCACCCGAATTACCTTGGTCGGCAAGAAGTCGCGACTTCACACTGCCAACTCCCTCGTGCCGCTTCCGACCCGTGATGCTGCAGTCAACGAGGACAAACCATGCCACAAGGTGAAAACCCGCCCGTCCGCTGCCCCCGCGGAGCATGGTTCGGGCGGACTGCTGGACGCTGAGCCTCAGCATGTACGAAGACCACCCCACATGGCCTACATGCACTGCCTTTTATTGTTTCCCATCTCAGCGGCCGCTGGCCGCTGCCGTCCGATCGGTAGAAGGAAGTCGTCTGGGCTAAGTCTGACAGCTGGGAGAAAAGGCGCACAACGAGCCATGCGAAAAAAATCATTGGCTCTCTCGTATACCTCGCGAGTGGCATTGGAGCTACTCGTTGCCCGGAGCAGCAACATTGTTGTCACAGCAAACATTCCGTGGGCTCAACTGGGCGTCGCCTTTGTTGGCCTCAACCGGCTTTTGGGGCTGGTTGATTTCCGAACCCTTAAAAGAATCTTCGCTCTCGTCGCTGTCTACAAACAACCTGTCGTGTACTCAGCATACGTCCCCCAGCTCCGTTTCTTAAGGGGCACTTCTTTTGCTTCTTGGCGTGCCGAGCGTGGCCCCCTGCGTGCGTCCGTTGGGGCTGCACGTCCGCGCGCTGTGCAAATTGTGTCCGATTTGTATATCTGCTTCGCCTGTGGAGGGGCTCTGGCAAACGCCTACATGACTGAAGCGGGCCCTTCGGGTAAGTGCCATCGTTTGTCCAACCCGTACTTCGACCTACCCGTGAACGCAGTCCTTTGTTTTCTCGACTTCTTCAGTTTAACGAGGAGGAACCTTCAAGTCTTGGTATGCGCCACTGTGCTGATAGAGTGGCGCGAGCATGTTGCATTCGTACTTGCTGGCAGGCTAGCGCTAGGCGGTAATCGAAGCGATGGCAGACGGGAAGATTGAGGCACGTGGTGGGCAGAAGAAGGATGAGTTGGCGACTGTAAGCAATGGTGAGGCGCCGGACTTTGTGAGAGCTCGGGAAAGACCGGAGAGGTGCAAAAGGCAAGGACCGACGCAGGAGCGAGAAGAAAGTAGCGACGACGACGACGGAGATGAGATTGAGTTGCGGGCCAAGACCAAGCAGCAGATTCGCACGCAGGCGGACAGCTCGAGTGATGATGACGGAGACGACGACTCAGACGATGTTGACGTGAGCACGAAGCAAGAGGGTGGGCGTCATAGAGTTTCGATATTCTTTGATTTGTAGGGGAAGTGTGTGTCTTTCTGTACAGAAGGTTTTGAGTAGAGGTGTTTGTCAAAACATGTGTTGATGCGGGTCTGTGACGCGTGAGGAATTTATGTTGTCGGGGACTATGAGGCCAGGATGCCGCCAAGACCGTCCTGGGGCTATTGTCCTCTTCCTGGGTGGAGGTTAGGAGCAGCTGCAAGTAGGATTTGCGGCGGCCGCGCTCTCCGCCGACAGGATATGCGCACGGGAGTGGGCGTGGTGAGCCACTGTGCCGTATTCTTTTTTCTGGCCTTATGTCTCCCCATCCAGAGGACCGCCATGTGGCCAATTGTCATTCCATTTTCTGCACCCTTCTTTCCACACTTCTTGTCGGACTCGGCCTTCTTCTCTCCTTGGCTTTGTTGCGTGTCGGCCGTTCCGTGGTCAGCTCCGTCTGTCTATCTTTCGCAAGCTTGTTCTTGGCTCCTTGTTCGCTCGTAAGCTGGCTCCTGCTTCGTCCTGTCCCGCCCTTTCTCGCACCTGTGTCCTCGTCCTCTGTTCTCGTCTTCTTCCGGGCAGACACCGTCAGCAGCTTTTTGTTGGGCCCGCAGATGCCGAAACACAGCCACACAGTTCTTGCATCTCTAAAACACAGAGTGTGGGGCGCACCAGTTCGTTCTTTTTCGTCCCGCTGCGTCTCGCAGCCCCACCAGTGGTCTGTTTTTCAAGGGTATCAGGTGTTCTTTCTGGTGTCACAGAGCCACTAGCACTCTTCTCTCTTGGGGAAGACCAAGGTGGTTGTCTGCTGCTCAGACTGCGGCTGTAGACAGACAGCACTTCATTGCGGGAAGCAGATGCCAGGACGCTCTGAGCTGCCTCAATGTTGAGCTGGCTGCGGCGCAGAGGGCAAGACGAAGATGGCAGATGGCGTGTGTTTCTCCTTCGGTTTGTTCGATGCTACCCTGTCAGTGGCTGTCGTATCTTCTGTACTCAGCAAACAGTTCAAGCGTCTTTCGGAATTTTTGATCCTCATGAAGAAGCACAAGACGCGATTCTGCTTTTGCTTCGACAGTCCCGCCTGGACGCTCACCTGAAGGTGCCGGGCTCCGCTCTTCGGTCTCTTGCGGAGGCCGTCGCAAATCAGGTGGGATCTGGATGTACATTGGAGCCCGGTCATAAGCGCTGAGTGCGGGCGCAGTGTCTGCGGGATATAGCACTGTGAATGTGTCTAGTGGGTAAAAGGCAGTAGGAAAGTGCAGGCGGTGCGCCTCCGAAGGGACTAGTGAACGGATACTCCAGGCGTTGCTGTGGACTCGATGCCAGCTTGTTGCCATCACATCGTATGAAGGTCTCTTCTGAGGTGTAATTGAAGAGGCTGTGCTGAAGACGAGCGCAGTAGCCGCCCTCCCTCTCTCTGATTTTGTTGTGGCAGAAGGTGTCGCAGGCTGCATCCGCAGTTTACCACAAGAGATCAAATGTATCAGCAGCCGCGGGCAGACAAGGATCCACCCGCAGTGGACTACAACAGCTCAGGTCTGTCTACAACCGTGAGGCGGATGCTACCAAAAAAGGGGGCAGCCGCTGCAGTTTCACAGTCACTAAGGAGCACCACCGGCGTATGAGGAAGCCGATCGCGGGGGGAGCAGTACATCGTGGTTTCTTCCTGTTCGTCACCTACTGTAGTGTGTTTCTTACGATACCTGGCAAAGAGGGGGAACACACCCGACGTTCATCTCTTTCCCGAGATGCTTCGATGTTGCAGGGCAACGTCGGCTCCGTTCTGAAGGCCGTCGAAGACGAGGAAGACCGAGCTGTGGAGCAAAAACAAAACGCTGGAGGCGATCACGGGGGGGAAGGCGAAGATGGCGGGGACTCTTCTGTTGTTGGCTTTTTCTCTCTCCTGAGTCTGCAGCAGTATCCGGAGGTCACTGACGTCTTCCGGGACGCGGTTCTCCAGGCGGCAAGGTACTTCTTCGAGCTCGAATGACCGTGTCACGACTGCGAAAAGGCCAAACACACATATGCGTTGCTTTAGCGGGCCTAGCTCGTGAAGCAACGTGAAAAGCTGTGGCCGGCTGTGGACACACACGTGCGTACCCAGTTTTCTCAGTGACTGATGCCAGCTGCGGAGTTTTCTCGCCGTCGTACATACAGGAGAGACAGAACTCCTCGAATTTCGGGGATATTAATAGAGCACTCGAAGGTCTACTGGCCACTCACGGACCGGTCATCGGACCGGTAGAACTGAAGCAGCTGTGTCTGTCAGGCAGCGTCGCTGCGTTCCGCAGCAAGGCAACGGCTCTGAGCTCGTTTGTTGGCCCAGCAGCGCTGCCATTCAAGGTGCGGGTGAAAGAACACGAAAGCCTACGATGAACGATGAAAGCATTTCCGCGTATTTCACATTGCTCAACGAGTGCGAACGTCGTGCTTGTCTCGGGAGGTGTAGCCCGGCATCCGAAAAAGCTTTTACGTTTGCATGTTGCTCTCTCGTCGTTTTTCCAGCATGTTGCCCGGTATGCCAGCCATCAGCGGGCGCCTGCACCGACAGATATTGGTAGGCTACTGGTGGGTCGTGATCTGCTGTCCCGCCTGTCTCTTTTTCAGTCAGCACGCACCAGCGGATCAGAAGGCGAAGCTCGGTGAGCGACAGGGGCATTGCATCAGTCAACAGGGACGGCGGTAGAGACCACTGTATGACGATTTTCCCGTTCCTTTTTGTGCATTCTCAAGACGAGCGATAAGTGGACAAAGCCCTAAAGTCAGCTGCGGGCAACCCTGCGTCCCTTGTTGCGTGTGTGTCCTCGTCTTGACGGCAGAGGCACTGCTTTGTCCTCGCAGTGCAGATGCATTTGAAGGTTCGACGTGAATTTAGGGTTTTCTTTCGGGTTAGGCAAGACTGGCAGCGTAGATATGGTAGGGCGCCGAGCGCGCGAAAAGTGGCAGGCTAATGTCATGCCGTCGCAGCGGGCGTTCGAAATTCCCCCCCGAGCGTTTGCCTAAGAAAGAGCGGAACTTGCCCCTCTCTCAAGTTTCTTGAAGCTTCAACGTGTCGCACCCCTTCTCTCTCTCGAAATATGGTTGGGGCGCTTTGGAGAGGCCTCGCGACCAAGCAGCTCGAAATTGTCCTGTGTGAGTGAAGTATCCACTGTGTCGCTTCCGGGTCCATGCATCGTTCCATTTCCTCGTGCACTTTCGTCTTCGCAGCCAGAAATTGCTTTCGAAAGAAAGTGAGCCACCAGATATCTCCGGAGTGGGTGCGCACAACTTTGTGTTTTTTTCGTTAGACGAGGTTCTTTGCCCTCCGGTGCAGCTGCGCGTCAAAGGTGACGGGAGAGCCTCTAACAGTGGTTCTACCAGCAAAGTTTCTACAAAGGGGAAACCTGTCAACTGCGGCTGGCTGCTGAAGGAGCGACTGAGCAATACACCCCCGCAGTTGGTACCCCGCATGTTCTCTTCTCTTTTGGAGGACATTGAGTGGAGTATGACGACGGAGGAAATGGACGAAGAAGAGAGGCCGTTCTATGCGTACACTCACGTCATGACTCTTTGCCGGTTAGACAGCACCGTTGTTGATACCGACGGGGGCTTTCAGGATGCAGTTGTACTTTGGCGTTCGTGTCCACTAACGCCACCTCAGTCCTGAGCGCCTGGAGTGACGATAACACTCAGTTTTGTTCCAGTGTATGCCTCCTGTATGGTGTCTGGGCCTCGGATGAACAGGCGCCTGAGTCGGCCCTGGAAGCAGAAAGTTTTGTGCACATACGTTCGCAGCTGTCTTGGCCGGGGTGGCGAAGTAGACCTAACACTAGCTTCAGCCTGGCCTGTGACTCGCAGAGAGCTTTCGGTTGCAAGGCGCCCCGAAGTTACCGAATGCGTCACTCAGAGGCGGACACTATTGGTCTGCATTCGTTTGTTTCTGTGTAGCCGGTCACTACTCGGAAGTGCGGATCTCACTGTGCACCGTTCTCTCTGTCCGGGTGCTGTGGCTGCGCTGCAGGGTTTACAAAGACGCAGAAGCAACATGCAATGCTTCCACACAGTGCTCCAAGAAGACCAAGACCACGGCGTCTTTAGGTGCGGGAGGTGCACAGGAGTGCACACTGTCAGGTTCAAGTGGCCGCCTGTCTTGTCCGCCTGATGACGCATTCCATGTTAATTCGACATGCGTCTGATTTCTAGTGGTCATTTTGTTGTCGAAAGAAGTCTCTCCGGTTGGTAACCGCTTGTAGACATAACTGAAACCCTGCGTTTCGCTTCGCGGAATAGTTTGTGGGGGAGGCGGGGGGAGGGATTCTGCCACTGGGCTCCATAGAAACGGGGTTACAGTGCGGCGCCTTCATTCACCTGCGTCACTCAAGATGGTTGGCCGTTACTTTCTTCTTTTCAATTTGCAGGCTTCAAGCCGTATTTCCTTCACCCGGAAGATGAGGAGTTGCTCGAGAGCGCTACAGTGTTTTTCAGCTGGCCCACAGGCTCCTCGGTAGGCTCGGCACTTGCCTTCCGGGCATTCGAGCCATACCTCTCTCCTGTACAGAGACGTTGGAGGGAGAAAAAGCTCTCGTTCAGAATCACGCGGGGTTCAGGATGGGCTCAATCACAAGTGAACCAGGAGCTTATCGTCGAGGTTTTTTCGTGAAAGAGGAGGTGTACTGTGTGAAGTATGCAGGCAGTAGCAACTGGATATGTACGGAACAGTCAGCTGCGACATATTCAGAATGCGGTTCCGGGTGGCCTGTTTAGCCTAGCCGGCTGTGAAGACCTGCTTAGTCCATGGAATGTTGACTTTAGATTCTAGAGCGGAGACGAAAATCTTCCAGAGCATCCTGCTGAGGTTGTTGCGGCGCGACCGGAAGTTTTTACGCCATACAGTCAAGCGCGACACTGGATACAGTGCGGCATCGTAGCTGTGTCCGGGCTGGCCAGCGTCGGGGTTGTGTTCCGGCGCGCAATGGAGTGACCCTAGCTGCCTCGTCCAATAATCCTTAGTCGTTCCAACCCTAGCATTCCCAGATACATCACTCCGACCGCGTCGCCCAGGATCCGAGATGGTGCTGGGATCAGCGGCGCGTCCGGCCCCGCACAGTCCGGTAGTGGATGCTGTCTCTGCTGGGACACATCTTTGTTGCACCTACCGCGAACTTAAGCATCAGCTCGCATGCGTGTTGCCTGAGTCGTGTACTTGCCTTCCAGGTGCGCGTGAGCGTTGTTCACGATGAGGAAGCGACGACAGCTGGGGGGCAACTACGGAAGCGAGGAAAACCATCCGGTGTGACGCCTCCATGCCAGATCCGATCGTGTCCTGAATATCTGCTTTTCTTGCTCTTGCCTTTTGACAAACTAAGAAAATGTACTGAAGCGGTCGCGGAGCGCGCTAACATGCAGTTAGCTGACTAGCCGTTGTAGCCCATGTTTTTTCTTGGATTCGTCTGTGCCCATACCACGGTGTGCGGTGAGCCGCATTCTGACGCAAGTTCTCTCAGGAGCAGACCTACTTGCGTCGCACGTGGACGTCTGTCCCGTGGCCCTTCCAGTAGTGTATCGGAGGCGATTTGCCCGTCCGGCCGCTGCATGGGGAAAGAGCTTCCTGGTACCGTAACGGCGTCTACGGAAGCCCTCCCAACAGAGCTCCGGTGCATTGTAGAGCGGAACAGTATATTCCCTCGCTACGTGAACGTCTGAGAATGGAATTCCCGGTAGCAGAACCAAAAAGAGCCTCTCCGGTATTGGTGGGCTAGGAGCCTTTTGAAGGGTCTCGTCCGTTGTCGAGATCCCCCCCGGCGATGTGTCTGCTCAGGGGGACGTGAACTGACAAATTTTCAGACGTGGCGCCCCACCGCTTCTTGGTGTTCCCTCACATAGTTCGAAGTACCAGGACGCATCTCGGACAGCTAGGAGAGGACGCCGGGTATCCCCCGTCGCCGCAGTTCCACCGCTCCAGACCATGCGGAAACAAAAGACGTCCCTCGTGCGCCTGGACGCGATTGTGCGGCCTGTCTGCCTGTTTCCTGTGGTAAAAAGAGGGGGTACTCGCGGGCGAGATTGTTCTCCATGAAGAAGGCTGAGGACGAGGCCGGTGTGTCCTCCAAGCATATCAGTCGTTGGCCTCTCCCACCTACGGACATGACGACCGCGGGTCCTTGTCGACTATCTCTTTCCATTTGATTCTGGGTCCGGTAACACATAATCCAAACAAAAAAGCACTTGCAGAGGGGAGGGAAGAGAAGGCATTTTTTTCTTTCAGTGTGGAAGAACCGCATTTACATCAAGTCCGCTATGTTCCGACTGAAAGGCGGTACCCCGACGCTAAGACCGGATGGGGGTTTTAAGAACTAGTCGCACGAAATAAGGACAGCGTGTGCCGGGTACCTACGCGGGCGTGAGTGCGAGTTGAACCTGCCAGATCAGTCTGCGATTGTGCTGGTGGCTAGCGATTCAAGGCAGAGGGTCGACTATCGCATTGTAGTACCGGGCCGTGGTTCCGAGAAGCGGTCCGGATCGAGGGGTTACGAAACGGGGCGGCGTCGCGGTACGCCCTATGTAGTAGGCCTCCCCCCTGGGTGGTGGCCGAACGCTTTCTTGTTGCAGGTGTCACGTAGCGTGGACATAACCGAGCGACGCGATTCCACGGACGTCTCACCTGTTTTTCTGCAGCTGTGTTGCTCGGTCACCCAGCTGCGCTGGGAACATGAGCGCGAGGCTGTTGAAAAGCGGCTTGCAAATTGCGTCTGACCCATACGTGCAACGAAAGGTAAAGCGGACATCATGCCTACTCTCGATTAAACGGACAACTATTCAAATGCGACCAGAGGAGACTAAGAGGTCACCTTGGGGAAGCGGCGCCAGCAATCACCCTCCCTGCCACCCCTGTGAACGACAAAACCTCGTGATGGACTCCAGTTTCAGGGAGAGGAATGGAGTGCTGCGGAGCTTTTCAAGGCTTGCTCATTCTGTAGCGTAGAGCAACAGTCGCTCGGGCGAACTAACAGACGTGCCGGACAGTGTGCATCATGTGGAAAACGGTCCGGCGTCGGCCTGTTAGCGCAGCGGGTATGCCTTCGCCTC